>NC_065923.1:56836117-57136117 GCF_024586455.1 Bactrocera neohumeralis | reverse complement strand
TGATAACCTAAATTTGTCAGTTAATACTGAAACTGTTCGTAGGCGTTTGGAGCAGAACAAATTATTTGCCAGAAGTCCACGAAAAGTACCGCTACTCAAAAAGAAGCGCGTGAAAGCCCGTATACAATTTGCAAAAGAGCATGGCTCCTGCCCAGTGGCTAAATGGCGAAACATATTGTGGCCAGACGAATCCAAAGTTGAGTTATTTGGTAGTACAGGCTCTAGGAACTTTGTCCGACGTCCTCTTAACTCAGAATATAATCCCTTGTTTACCACAAAAACCGTTAAACATGACGACGCCAAATCATGGTATGGGGTTGTTTTTCACATTGTGGTGTTGGTCCAATTTACTTAATTGAAGGCATCATGGACCAAAGGGGGTATGTCAAAATAATAGATTAGGTAATGTTATCACATGCTTCATGGAATATGCCATTGATAAGGGTATATCAACAGGATAATGACCCTAGACATACCAGCAAGTACACAAAATAAGGGTTTAGGGCCAACGGAGTTGAGGTTATGTGGTGACCTGCTCAGTCTCCTGACCTCAACCCCATGGAAAACCTGTGGACATATATCAAGAAGAAAGTAGCTGAAGAGAAATCAATCAATTCGAGAGATTTATGGCAAGTAGTCAAAGAGGCTTGAAAAGGAATACCAATAAAACGTTGCCAGGATCCCATAGAGTCCATGCCTCGGATATGTGATGCTGTGTTAAAAAATCGAGGTTATTCAACGAAATATTAATTATTTTAATGTTCTGTGAACCTTTGGAGGCATTATATATTAAAATTATAGAACGGTCTCTTATTACATAAAATACTCCTATTTTTTGTGGAACTAGTTTTTTAGTTTACTTTATATAAACTGCGATATAAAATTTTGCTTATGTTTAATTGAGCTGCAATCTGGAAACACTAATAGATCTTTAGCAAATTACATTGTGCAAAAATTTTGAAAAAAAAAAACATTTTTGTCAATGAAAATTAACAATTCGTTTTTCTCATGTGTCACTCCTATTTTTTGTGGACAACTGTACATACATATATGTATAAACCTATGTTAATTAATTTTAATAACAATTTCAGGCAATACGTCCAACGGTTTGGTCAACAACCAAAAGAATTCGAAGGAGTTCCCATTGACACCGTCGGATTTTTTATAGCAAAGTTTATAAAGGAATATTAAATGTCATGTGCCTGGAGACTGTAATTTCTGTTTTAAAGACTATGTCTGTATCATATGTAACCTATGCATTTCTTTCACTTTAAGTAAATATTAAAATCATGCAGTACTTGCTCAAAATTAAGTTCTTTATTTTTAGAGTGTAATGACAACTTGGGTCTTTTTTAATTATAATACGTACATATATAACGAATTATTTGCCGATAGCTGTGATAATTATTGATGTCAATGAATATTGGATCTTTTACATGCACATCTCAAGGGAACCGACAATGTATTTGAATAATTTACAAAAATTAATACATTATACGGATGAGGCATTTTGAATGAATTAAATCCATAAAGAAATAAAAATACATTGATGTCTTTTAAAAAACATATTAGAGATATAAATATACTAAATTCTTAAAGAAAAAATCATAACAAACTTTAAAGTAAACCCAGCTTCGTTATGTGCATGCTTATCGATATTTTTCATAGGTTATATTTATGTTTAGAAGTAAATATTAAACTATCATTATTGGTCTACCTTAGGTTTGCTAAAGCAGAGTGCAGACGTGAAACGATGATATTTATCGTTTAAACTTCTATAATTACAAATAATGTAAAAAATGGATGCGTATGTATCCAAGAATGTTTTTCTCGATGTAATGTTATGTCATGCACACTCCGTGTTATGGTGCAACATATGTGGGCCAGCATTACAAAAATTGTCAAATATCCTATTCAGCTACATGTTTTACGCGGCGATGTTTAATGCTTTGAATTCATCATCATGCATTTCAGTCATCATGTAAGTACCATCTTGCAATAGTAATACTACACGCCGTGTTCCTCCTACATAGAAAATAGTGTATGAAATGAAATGCTCACGTATAAAGTTTTCAATAGTATTTACCTGGAGACGGCATACCAGCCTGTATTACTTCAGCGGGTATATTAGCTTCCTGTCCGTCTGCCCCGTCAGATGTTTGTATACAAAGCTGTCCGGTAGCTCCACTACCGCTAGCGGTAACAGCAACGCCTCCACTGCCGACATCCGCTTGCTGTTGCTGTTGTGCTGCAGCTAATGCTTGGTGTTGTTGCAATTCTGCCTCACTCATTGTAACTACCTGAGTAGTGCCATCTTCGTTTGTTGTTTTGACAATATATTGGGGCTCAGACATAGAGTCTGATTGTTGTAATTCGCTGGGGTTCTGTGCAACTGCTTCTGCAACAGCGTTGTCTAGTGTGAGTACTTGATTTTCATCACCATCGGCAGCAGCAACATAAGCAAATTGCTGTTCTCCGTCAGGACCCTGCGTTACGAGAATAGTTTTTCCTTCGGCATTCTTGCCGGCCACCTGATACACTGTGCCGTCTTCTCCAGTCACTAATAGTGGAGTGCCATCTTCATTAGTAAGCATTTGATCACTTGAAAAAAGCATTCCTGGATCAATATCTTGCAATGCCTGTTGATGATGATCTTGTTGAAGAGTCAATTGCTGCTCACCACCCGTCATTAATTGGGTATGCATCACTCCACTTTGATTTTGCTGCTGCTGCGACATCACCTGGTCATCTTGTCCCAATATTTTACCTATATTTTTTTTGTATTTGATTAGTTCATAGTAGTTTTCAAGTGCAGTGTGAAATCTTCTGCTTACCTGTTATGGGACATAATTGTGCTTGGTGTTGCTCCTCGTGCGCATATGTGCCGTCCGGTTGCTTACGTACACTAACGGCGCTCACTTGGCTCGTGCGTCCACCACCCGTTGGCGGCGTGATCTGTTGTACTTTCTGGATCTGAATTTGCGACTGTTGTTGTCTAAGGTTCTGACGTTGTGCAATGGCGTCTTCTCTTGTCATTACTTTTTTAGTGACTTTCAAATCGCCCGACTTGGACAGTTGCAGTATTTTTTGTTCCGGTGTAACAGTTTTCGTGCTACTGGCAGCAGTGGTTCGATTTACAAGTCCGGAGCTCCCCTGGCGGGGTATAATCATGCGTCCGGAAGTAGGAGAAGCATGTTGTTGAACAGATGAGCTGGTAGTGTTGGCTATGCCGGTGCGCACATGCATTGATGTGCCACCACGTTGCTGTTGTGTTGTACTAGAATTCATAATAGTTTTTCGTTGTAGCGTGGTTCCGCCCGATGTTCGTTGGATGTGTTGCTGCCGCGAAATTGTATTGATTTGAGTATTGCCCACTGTGGTAGTACCACCAGTTCCAACGCGGATTTGTGTTCGATTTACTGTTACAGAAGATGCCGTTTTGGATTCATTACCGCTATCACTACCACCGCCAACCCGTACTATACCTGTGCTGGATACAGCAGATTCTCCCTTCGAGAGTATACGTATTTGGGCCTCACTTTTTTGTGTTTTCTACAGTAATAAAGAAAGGAGAATAAATAAACAAATACGAAATATAAAGTTTTGCCTTTAGTAAATATGTTCTAAAAACTCAAACAAAAAGTGAGTACAACCAACAAAATTATATTTTATACTTTTTATTAACAAACTGTTAACAAAAAGTAAATTAGTACATTCTTCGTCTCCGAACAATTAAAAATAAATTTCAAATCATTTGTTAAACCAGATACCAGCTTAAATATATGTATATTTATTATATAAGTATATCACTTGCCAGTTAATGAACTTACATTACGGCTAGTGCCATTGAAGCCAGGCTTCTTTACCACACCGGAAGCATTTGCATCTTGGGTTATAATAACCTCTGCTGAATTCGGACCAACTGGTAACGACTCACCGCTAATTGAAGTTGGTGTACGTGTGCTGCTTGTACCATTTACTTTCACGATTTTAGACTAAGAATCATACAAATGATGAACATTTTTTGCTTCAATTTAAAAGTGACAAATTTACCTCAATTGAAATAGCATTGCCATTCTTCATTCTTTTTACTGTGTGTGATGGAATAAGATCCTCTTCTAAGTCTTCTATTGTTGCTGTTGTGCTAGGCAAATCACTTGCATTAGAATCATTAAAGTCTGAATCTTCTAATTTACGCTTTAAACCACCTACACCGACTGCCGAACTATTGCTAGTATTCATAGACCACTCTCTTTCACCATCCTGAGAGTTATTACAACTTCCGGCGACATCACTACCATTAGGAGAAGCTGCACCTGAAGGAATTTGGTTACTTCCAGAAACCCACTGTTTCACCTGATCCATGGCTTTAGTTTTGGACGTTCGAGACGGTCTTGTTGACACGTCCGCACTTGCTGCCCTATTACTTTCGCCATTATCATTGTTACTGCTACTAACACTTTGCAGTTTGCCTATACCACTTCCGTGTTTATTAGTGACTCCGGATTCAGCTTTATTATCTGTTGCAGCAGCTTTACCTGCAGCTGTCAAAGCAGCTTGCTTAGCTTGTAAAGCTGCGCGTGTCTCTTTTTGTCGCGCTAATTGTGTTTCAAATGTCTCCAGTAGGTGAGGGACATTTTCTAAGTGTGATGATGGCTCCCAAGTATTTTGTTCATGAGTTCGAGCCTCCCATTTGACTAAATATTCATGCATCTTTCGACGCGGGTTAAAACGTTTTGCAACAATTTTCTCCACATTTTCCTCAATCACCTCATCAGAGTTGGGAACAGTGCGTTTTGCACGTCGACTAAGGAGAATTTAAATGTAAGTGTTTAAAAATATAATTTATATGTATGTATAAATATTATCTGTACTAACCTTAGAGGTTTTGTTGTATTACCAATGGGAATCTTATTTTGGGTAACCCCTCCTACTGCATCACTACGTATAGTAACTGGTTTTTTTACAATCTTTTGTGCAGATGTTACTGCTCTATGAGTGGAATCATTTTCAATATCTTTATTACCATCTATAATTTTCGTTGGAGGTTTCAAATTAGCTACTTGCGGCTTGGTTTGCGTTAAAAGCTCTAAATAAGGTACGTCATTTAACTATATTAATAGACCAGAAAATATTTACTTACTTCTGCCAGGTGAAACACTTTCATTAGTGTTGTTAACGACAGTTTTAGTTATTTTTACTGGCATTTCTTGTAGACCACCTTGACCTACTTTTGCAAAAGATTGTATTGTTTTACCAGCTACAATCCATGTTTCTCGCAGACTTTCATCCATTTTCACCCATGTTTGATAAAGTGCCCAAGAATTGGGGCTCACTGTATTTGAGTCCTTATTATTATTTAGTTGTGTGGCTTTCCACAGCAAAAAGGCCCATATTTTTGGTTTAGTGTCATTACATTCACGTACGTTGGTGTTCTCCTTTTGGCAAGGTTTTTGTTTATGATCATCAAAATCTTCAATAAAGTGGTATACATTTAGACAACGGCCACAAACAAGAACATCCATTGAAGCCATTTCCTCTTGTGCCGCTAAAAATATATTACATATAATAATAAACATGCCTCATCATAATCAGGGAAAATAAATACTTACTTTTAATTAATTTGGCATGCTTTCCAATTTCCGTAGGTGTGATATCTCTTCCGACCATGGTGAAAAGTTATAATACTTTACCAACGTCTGCAAAGTATATATTTCAATTTTATATTGCTAGAAGTGTTTATCCCTAGTCTTTGCGCCAAATATATTACAACGATCAATACATTGTTATAAATTGTCACTTGTTGAAACATAAAAATAACAAATTTATGTACTAAGTTTTCTGTTAATATATATAAATTAATTTAGAAATGCTAAAGCTATTTTGTTAGGCTTTTCTTCCTACTTTTTGAAAGTTTTCACTTGAAAATGCAGAATTCTTATACTATAAACTTTGTATTAAGTTATAAAACTATACATTAGATTTACGGTACATCATAACTATTAATTTTCTTTTCAAATTAGATATTTTAAGATCACTTCCACTTTATACTAATTTTTGCTATAAACAATTGAACCTACTGAAATTCGCTATATTGATGCCGCTGCTGTGTCCGAACTAAATGTAAAACAAGCAAACGCAAGATTTTCCGTTCGTTAGTAAAACGTAGCACTCGCGGCATACGCGTTTGACCAATCAAAATGGCGACAGCGGCAGTGCATAGGGTTTTGTTTCGAACGGAAATTTGAAAAGAGTATCAACTCTAAAATTTTCTTTAATTTTAATAAAATTTTTACTAATTGTGTTAAAATTTTGAAGGAGGCTAATGCAATCATAAATAGTGATTAGAAACTTAAACTTGAACGCAAAAAATAATTTCTTCTAAAAGTTAAAATTATTTATATACTATATTTTATATTAATGAAAAAAGGCATGATTACGATTCTTTCGGCGCCGCGATTTGATAGGACGGATGGATAGAGGAAGTCCTCAGGATTAAAAAATGTATACATATATATTGTCCTCAGACTCATAGTTTTCGAGATATTTCACTTTGAAGTTCCACAATTTTATATGCAATTCACTCTTATTTTGATTTGTTTTGTTTTTCTTTATATGTCATGACAAATACCGCCGAAAGAATCGTAATATTGCCGAAAAAAAGTACTTTTTGTTTAACGTTTTCACAGAAAAAATATATTGCAACCATATTGAAAGAACATAAAAAAAAATTCCAAATCTTGTGGCAACATCCCCATCTGAACCAATCAGTAAAATTTATGTTAATTAAACAGCTGTTTCGTTTTATTTACTGAACAGTTTCGTATATTTAATTTTGGCATATCAATTTCCAACTAGGATATCAAAGTATCAACAATGACAGATATAGATGGAGAAGATCCTAAAGAATATCGCTGGGAAACTGGCTACGAAAAAACATGGTATATAAGTAGCTATTTTACCGAGATTATTGCAAATTCCTTAATGTTATCTTATTTGTGGTTCTCAGGGAAGCTATAAAGGAAGATGATGACGGTCTTTTGGATGGCGCGATTGCAGAGATTATACAAAAGGCTAAACGCAAACGACAGGCACAAAAGACCCAGCAAAATCGTTTGGGAATGATGCGGCACCTTTATATTGTTTTAGATTGCTCTGAATCCATGATCGTTCCAGATTTGAAACCCACTCGAATGTTATGCACCATTAAGGTTAGCTTATTATCTTTAAATAAATTTTAAATTAATGTTTTTTTTTAGCTTCTGGAAATTTTTATCGAGGAGTTCTTTGATCAGAATCCTATCAGCCAGTTGGGTCTAATCGTTCTGAAGGGCAAACGCGCCGAAAAACTCACGGAACTAACCGGCACATCAAAACTTCATTTGAAGGCCCTGGAAGGGTAAATAACTGTTGATTTTTAGATCTCAAACTTAGTATGTTAACAAATATGTTTCATTTGTTTTAGCGCTAGCAAAATTCCACTTACAAGTGAGCCTTCGTTGCAAAATGGTCTTGACTTGGCTATGAAAGCGTTAAAAGTCGTGCCCAGTCATGCTTCCCGAGAAATACTCATAATTATGGGTTCCTTGACCACATGCGATCCTGTTGACATTAATAGTACTATAAATGCTCTTAAAGCAGATAACATACGATGCTCAGTGATTTCACTATCTGCTGAAATACATGTCTGCCGGCATTTAACTCAACAAACTCAGGGCTCTTATGGTGCCGTTCTTGATGATGCTCATTTCCGTGACCAGTTATTAGCACATGTAGATCCGCCACCAGCAGCACAAACGCAAGAAAATTCTTTAATAAAGATGGGTTTTCCTCATGCTAAGACGGATGGTGGCAAGGATCCACCACTTTCAATGTGTATGTGTCACATAGAAAATACAGAGGAACCGAGTAAGCTAACTTCAGGTGGTTACCATTGCCCGCAGTGCTTTAGTAAATATTGCGAATTGCCAGTTGAATGTCAGACATGTGGCTTAACATTGGTTTCAGCGCCACATTTGGCTCGATCCTATCATCATCTCTTTCCCGTGCAGCATTTCACCGAGTTGGAATTCAACGGGCAGGCGGCGAATTGTTATGCATGCCAGAAACCTCTAACGGAAGCAATGGATAAAAATGTATATCGATGTGAGAAATGCGCTCAAGTTTATTGTATTGATTGCGATATATTCATTCATGAGACTTTGCACACATGCGTCGGTTGCAACACAGGAAATTCAAATAGAAACTAGAAATTAAGTTGATAAGATACTTAATATACATATATATATGTTCATAAGTAAAATAAAATAAAAAATGGGTGGTACTTTTGATTGCTGAATTTTCTGTGAGCAAAACTTTAAGACCAAACTTAACTTAGGAATCACATTTTTTTCTGATCCTAACGACCTTTGTAGACCTTTTATTAAACATCCCGGAAAGATCCATACCTAACACATTAGGCCCTAAGGAATTAATGCGAGTACTTTGTCGAGCTTTTACTAAGAACTCATATCAATAAATGAGACTTCTCAAATCCTCTAAACTCGTGTATTGCGTAGCTCTGCTAAGATTGAACCACTAGATACATATACTGAAGGTCGAGTGTCTTACGCAGTTCATCAAATTATCATTATTCCGTAGGAAGGGAAGAACGGCAAGGGGATCCCAGATGTGAAATTAGTTAAAGCCCCTAAATTAGTAGAGTCCTATTAACCAGTACTTTAGATTTTGAAGCTTGGCACAACTCTGGCTTCGTTTCATGGAATGACCATGACATCCGTCGCTTATTGTTGCATCTGAATGGCAACTGGACGAAAGGAGCGATAATAGAGTTAAATGCTGAGGTTAATTGCACCGAAACACCAAACACCAACGTGTTTAGAATAATGAGATAATATAAGTATATCTGGGGTCTCCAGCGGTCGGTATTGAATAGCCGATCGCTAACGGTCCCCGATGAGGACGATGTATTCGCCTTCAATCAGCAGACGTTCAAGTGTACTACCAAAGTACCCCGGTAGTGACAGCAGCGGAAACCGCCAAATCAGGAACCAAAGTGCACTGGCAGTTAAAGGAGTCATCCAAAGAAAGAAACGCAAAATATCCCAGAATCAACTGGGGAAAAACCGTTACCAGAGGGCAGCCGAAAGATTGCCGAATATCAGGCAGCCGGTACCCCAGTTGATGAGGAGGAAATCAAGCGCCTCAAACAGACAGTGGAGAAATACGAAATCTTCCGGAAAAGGAAGCCATACGAACCTCAAGTCGAAGACACAAACCCGAGCAGTTTCCAAAAGAGGAATGGCTCAATCACCCAACCAGGCACTCTCCCCAAATACGTAGACGGAGTGAAGGAGAAAAAAGCAACTCAACAACAGCAAGACATTTCTGCGATGTAGCCAGAGACAGCCTACAGGTAGCAATAGACGGCAATTCCTCCTCACCAAGCATAATGCAGGAACGATGGGTGGAGATAGACGTCAGATTGTCAAGAATGGTGCTAAGCTATGTACTCGACAGTCCTGCGGGTCCCCACCCAGAGTTTGCTTCTCTAAAACCCTTAGAGGGGCCGCCTTGGGAAGTAACGGTGACTTTACCGCGTCAAAGGGCTCTGGCGCGGCGGACCTTTGCGTTCCCCCTTTAAAAGAATAGACCAGTAGGCCCACTTATACAACATGAGTAATGCAGGTAAGAGCGGCCCCAGGGCTAAACGCAAGTGCAGCTTTCTGGACGCTCTTTCGCCGGAGGAACGCGCTCTCTTCGAGGAGCATGGGCGTCCACTGCGGCTTTTGCAGCTTTTGCGCACCCCGCCCCCCAAAAATCCCTCGAGCAGGATCGAGGAGAGCGAATTAAAGAGAGTGGAATCGAGGGGCGAACGGAAGAGAAAGAAGAAACGGGGAGGCAATATTCCACACACCCCAGAATCAGGAGGATCGTGACGAGCCACGTAGAGCGGGCATGAGTGGTGTTACTCTCAAGTGGAATTTGAGATACCTACAAGACGGTATGACACCAGAGGTAGCAGAGAAGCGGTCTCTGAGTAGGAGCAGGGGCAGCAACTCTTCTCCTACCACTGCCCGACGCGCAGGTGCTAACTCCGCGTTTGCTACCAGACGTTGAAATCGGAGGCGTCCCCTAGCCAACGCAACCTAGTCGGAGAGACGGAGCAGCGAAAGGTCGACACCTCAGGATGAAACAGGTCGGTCCGGAAAAAGGAAAAGCGGCCAGATAATCCCTCAGTAGCCACCAAGGTCAAAGAGGGTCAAGGAAAACAAACCACAGGCGGTCGGGGGAAGACGCTCCATGAAAATCCGCCGCCGGCGGGATTGTACAGCTCAGGTACTCGGAGGCCTTGAGAAGCATTCGGATGGCGGTGCTGCCCCGCAACTACCCGACGGAGGTCTTAAGGTCTGAAAAGCAGACGGTTCTTCAGGACTGCTTAGTAAATGCACTCTTTATGGGAGACGGATACACCGGCTCCTTAAACAGCATATACTTCAAAGGAGGTCTGCTACTGGTCGTCTGTCAAGACGAGAAGTCTGCCACCTGGCTAGCGGAGATCACTCCGAAGCTGGAGGGTTGAAAAGTTCCGGTCCTGTGAGTGAAGAGAGGTGAAGATATACCACCACTGTACAACATGACGGAGTGCAGACAAACCATACGACTCCGCGCTTGGTTTAGTTAAGAACCAAAACGAGGGCTTAAGTACCTCGGCGAGGAAGGTGGTAGCGAGCAGCGTTGAGAACACAGGGTGGAATCTCAACATCAGGATCGATGATGAGTCATATTAGTTTATTCGGCAGAAGCGGTTCTGGCTGAACTCTACGGTAAGCCAGAACCAGCGATGCGGGCGGGCGGGTTGCCGACTCATTCCGACGCCAACTCAGCTGTGCAGGTTGCGACTGCTGCTGTGGTTGCAGGAGAGCGGAACGAGTCCCCCAACGACACCATCTCGGCTATGCAGATTCGTCTTGATACTACAAGAGGCTACCCACAGGGTGGAGTACTATCCCCCTTGCAATGGAGCCTGATAGTAGATGAGCTCCTTGAGTTGCTCACTTGCAATGGAATCCGTTTGCGGACGACATTGTCATAATGGCGCGAGGTAAATTTGAGAACACTCTCTGCGACATTGTTCAAAGGGGCTTAAACCTAGCAAAGGGATGTTGTAACACGGTAGGGCTAAGTATTAACCCGGCAAAAATTAACGTGACCCCTTTTATAAAGCGAAGATCTCTTCCGAGCTTGAGGCCCCAAATAATTGGAGGCAGGTAGGTGGAGATGTCGAAATAGGTAAAATTCTTTGGCCTCACATTAGACTCATCCTTACGGTGAAGTAGGCATTTGGACTTAACGCTGTCCAAAGCCACTAAGGCACTCATGATATGTAGACGCCTGGCCGGCAGATCCTGGGGATGCAAGCCAGGTATCATTAGATGGCAGTATACCACGATTGTAAGCCCTATTGTCACCTATGGAGCGGTTGCTTGGGCTGCCAAGGCAACGTAGTCTTCGGTAAGCCTTAAACTATCAAAGCTGTAAAGGCTTGCCTGTGTCTGTGCTTCAGGGCAATGCGCACATACCACACTGCGGCGCTTGAAGTCATACTGGAGCTCACACAGCTGAATCTGATGATTAAACAGGTAGCGAAACATACCATGCTGCTATTGTCAGCAGAGGGTTTCACAAAGGGAAACTAATGTCGTCTGAACAGATAAAGGCATCAGTGGAAAGCACACCACTTGCCATTCTCCTAAGGGATGGCGTTACAAAGAAGATTCATTTCACAAAGAAATTTAGAGTTACTTTATGCAATAAGGCAGAGTGATACCAAGCTATCCATACCAATGGGACGCTTTCCAGGTATCTTTCAGGCAGAAGTTTTTACTATAAGTCAGTTCGTAGAAATTAACCTCCACCGCAACTATCGCAACCAGCGCCTCGCCATTCTTAGCGACAATCAATTGGCATTAAAAGCGTTCTCAGCATATGAGATCAAATCGCTTTTAGTAGAGGAATGCAAAGGCTGAACCGCCTATCTTTGTGCAACCAGGTGCACCTAATCTGGGTGCCGGGACATAAAGGGGTAGCAGAAAATGAGATAGCCTACGTACTAGCCCACTCTGCGGCAGCGTCTAAGATGATGGGACCAGAACCATGCTTCGCGTTGGGGTTCACATTCTTAAGGAACTGCTCCGAACGGAGGAGAGAGTGGGGAGGGATCAGCACTGGCAGCAGAAATGTGCTATGTCAAGTTGCTTCTAGGAGGGTACAACCTCTCTAGGTTCAAGGAACTAATTAACATCCCCCGTGACAAATTCCGCCTCCTCGTCCCGCTCTACACAGGACTCTGCAGGCTCAGGAAGCATTTGTCGAACATGGGCATATTCTCTTGCGCTAACTGCCGGTTCTGCGACTTGGATCAGGAAACACCAGCACGCCTAATTCTGGATTGTATAGCAATTTGCAGAAGAAGGCTTAAGGCCCTGGGTTCCATCTACATATACAGGGATCACATCACCTCAGTAGCGCCCAGCAGATTCCTGGGATTATTCAGGTTGCTGGACCTTAATGAACATATGTGATAAAGGAGAGGGCACAATATACCCTAGGTCGCGGTGCAATACCTCACTAACAAGTATCTATCTACATATATCTATCTAGGGTCATCAAATGCGCGGACCAGGCCTCTCTGGATTTCCCCTCTGGTTGCCACTCTAAAGGAGCCAGGCGAAAAACTCCACAAGTGCATCAAGTTGCAAAATAAAGCTATACCAGGTATAAGTAGATGAGTGGCAGCTAATAAAGGAGGAGAAGCCAAATGAAGCAAGCAGACCAATACTAGTGGCTATTTGCAATGAGTCCATAGAGGCTCTTACGAAGGCTGACAATAAAATTAGCTTCGGCATTCGCAAGGCAAGGATAAAGATCTTCCAAGGCGACGATGCGGCTGACGAAGACGACACGGAAGAGGTCGACGACGACAGTCAGCTGCTAAGGAAGGTGGACATCAAGGAACCCCAAGATGAACCATAGATGTGTGCCTTATATAGGAGCTCTGCTAAACAGCAGGAACTACAATAATTTTTACACACATAACGAAGGTAAACCAATGGCAAGCATTCATAGAAGTATAAATACAATCCTTTGACCAAATTACCGTACAGCAGATATCACGGTGGTAAAGGTGGAGCAAATTTAAAACCATTTCTTCTTGGTCTCAGCCTACATGGCTCATGACGAGAACATAGCACCGACATCTCTTATAAGGCTAATCGAGGACAAAAAAAAGGATGATGTCCTAATAGGGTGTGATGCCAACGCAAGGCACACCTTATGGGGAAGCTCCAGTATACCAGAGGTGAGTCACTCTATATTTTAAATAGCAATTTAAGTATATGCAACAAGGGCGATAGGCCAACTTTTATTCTCCCAAGCTCTTAAATTTTTCCGTGTTGGGAGGAAGTGCTGGACCTCACGATATCATCAGACACAGATAGTCTCATAATGGATGATTGGAGGGTGTCCGATGAGGCATCCATGTCGGATCACTTTTGGATACTTTTCAGCATTCGCGAAAAATTTAGTAATCTTCACAAATATCAAAATCCTAGAAGAACAGCATGGGAAAAATTTACTAGAATAACAACAAAGGGCCTTGAAAAAGGAGGCAATAATAGTATCACCAGTCCTCAAGAACTTCATACTGAGGTAGAGAAGATAGAAATATCTTATCTTAATAAATCCACTCCGCTAACAGTTCTGAAAAAGAGAAAGTCTCCTCTTTGGTAGAGTAGTGATCTTAAGAACCTGAGAACACAACTAAAGAAGGCCTTCAATGAGATTTTCAGGACCAAAATCTGACAACCCTACAAACACGGCGATCTTTCTGAGTAAAATGCTATCCAAAGAGCATACCAATTTTGCTTACATAAAGGCGGATGGACATGCTTGGACCTCCTCTATATACAAAGCGAGCATTCAACTGTCTTACATCCCAAGAAGTTGGAAAAGAATTAAAGTGGTGTTCCTACCAAAACCAGGCAGAAGAACACGATAATGCTAAGAATTTAAGACCTATACGTCTCACATCTTTTATGCTGAAGGTACTGGAAAGGCTTGGAATGGAAAAGGTACTGGAATGGACTTACATATAAGAATTATCATGGTGGAGACGTTATCAAAGTCCCAAGATGCATCCATAAAGGGCCGATCAACCGAAACCGCCCTTCACGATGTGATAAGTGAATGAAATATTACTCTAACTAAACGGTAGAGGGGTGAAAGCAGTAGCATATGCAGATGATATAGTTTTGTTGGTATCAGTCATGTTTCCTTCAACAGTCAGTGAAATTATGGAAAGAGCACTACGCAGGTTACACCAAGGGCTAACAACAATGGACTAGGTGTTAGTTCTAATAAAACAAAACTGATGCTATTGACAAACAGAACCAGTTTCAACGTACCGCACTAAACGGTACAACACTCTCTTTATCCCACTCAGCTAAATACTTGGGGGTGGAGATTGACACCAAACTGTCCTAGAAAATTAATATAGAAAAAATAATAAATAAAGCATATATGACCTACTACACTTGCAAGAGAATCGTCGGCAATAATTGGGGCCTTAAATCCAGTATAATCATGTGGATGTATACCGCTGTCATAAGACCTATACTTACATGTGGAGCACTGGTATGGTGGTCAGCGCTAAAGGAACAATACAACATTAAAAAATTAAATGGAATACATAGAGCAGCATTGGCAGGTGTTATTGGTTCAATCAGGTCATGCCCGACCGACGCGCTTAATGTGGTCCTGCATCAACTTCCCATAGACATCTTTATTAACAAAATAGCAGCATGTGCTGCAATAAGAATAAAAGAATTGGGTGGACATAATGATATCCTAAACCAACTCTGTGTAAATGTCAATAAATCCGACTACATTCTCCCAATGCTGGATTTCAATAGACGCTTCCAGGTGAGGATAACCTCTAGACGTGAATGGAGAAGGGGCATAGTAGGAGAGGAAGATACCATCTCAGTCTATACCGGTCCAAAATGGACTGCGGTGTAGGCACGGGAGTATATTCCGACGATCTGAACAATTTCTCTCTATCCATCTACCGAACTCGGCTAGCATCTTCCAAGCGGAAGTACTGGGCATAGGGAAGGTCTGCGAATTTCTATTGGATAACTAGTAACACGGAAAGCCAGGAGGCTCTGCTGGCCTTGTGTTGTGCCCATGACTAATTCCAACATAGTCCTTAACTGCAAGAAGGCACTGAGTCCACTAGAAGACAAGCTCCACTTAGATTTGATCTGGGTTCCCGGCCACAGGAAAATTTTCGGCAACTAAAAAGCAGGCGAGCTGGCAAAGGCAGGAGTTGATACCAAGTCCGCTAGAATCGATCAGGAGAGAGCTCAATATACAATTTAAACAATTAGCAAATAACAAATGGAAAAATATAAAAAAATACAATATAACTAAACAGATATGGCCAATATATGACAAGAAAAAACTAATGACTTATTAAATGGGTCCAGAAAAAGTATCTACAGACTAACTGTTACTATAACAGCGCATTGGCCATTTGGAGAACATGCGTCTAAAATGCCCTACCTACAAAAACTTCTTCCGAGGCTGCGAACAAGTAGGGAAAACAATTTTCCAATTTCTCTGTCAATGTCTACGACTAGTGCCCTAAAATGGCACAGCTAATGCTAATTGAGCCCAAAATACAATTGGGCTGCACTCCTACCTACATATATCTGGATTGAATTGGATAGTGCTTCGGCGAGGTATTTTGAAATATCTTTAGTTGATTGTATGGTATAGTTTGATTTATTGTGTGATTTTATATTAATATGAAGGAAATCTCCCTACCCTTGATGTTTGCGAAATCTTATAACGTCTCGGATGTATAATTATCGCTTTGAATTATCTCACTTTTCCGCTTTTTGCATTGTCCATTGTCCCTAGTTAATATTATACAAGATCAATCATAACCTATTCCTGACGCTATACTACACCTCCTCCGTCTATTAACTCAGACGCAAAGTTTGTGTTATAACTATAGAAGTGGTAGACTCAAACATGCAACTTGATACTTGCAAAATGAATCACTTAATTATTATGTAAATTTCCAATTTGAAAAGTTGACGGAAGTGAAATGATGAAATTTAATTAATTTAATTTCTCCTTGCAGATGCAGATGGTGAAATTAAGTCACATTAATGTCGCTAATTAAACTAATTACAAAATAAAATTTTTGTTAAATCTTCAAACAAAATATAGATTAATGCTAATAAGGTCCGAAAATTGTGGTTACAAATGTGAGCCCATTAATAAACTAAATAAAGCAATTTAATACTTGTATTAATAATTATGCTAATTAATATTCACTCATTTAAATATATAGTACTTGGATATTTAAAATTATATAACTGCAATATGAAATATAGAATGTAAATATTCAAATTTGCTTTAGTAAAAATTAACATATTATTAAATAAAGCTTTTTATCTAATTCAGAGTTTTGGTGTGAAGTTCGGTACTTTCTCTTTAAGAAATGTGTATCAGAAGATCTTTTTGGATAGAGATGTTCGCTCAAAGGGCTAAATGCAGGAACAGCTAAACTTTCTTATGGTGAAAGAATTAAATGAATGAAAAACATGTAGAAATATTTTCAAAAAATAGGAAAACTCATAAACAGAATAGCTTCCATTTTTATATCAAACTAGCTGACCCCGCAGCCGTTGTCCTGCGTGAAATTATGTGTTTTGAAATGAAAAAAAGTTGAAATTATATTGTGTCGAAAATGATTTATTTTCGATTTTTCTACATTTTCTTTAATGTAGCGCAGCTTAATAAACATAATTTTTTGATTTCTGTTCTGGTGCGTAAATATACAGAGAAGATGGGTTTCCAACTCGTCAACACGCAACATACTATATACCTGGCCGTGTAAAAACATAGTATTTCCCGGTTTCCTTGTGTCCTGTTGATTGTCAACGCAAAGGCAATTTTCCCTGGAAATTGAATACGTTTGAACTGAAATGGCTGTCCCTTGTATTCGATAACTGCGTCATAATCAGTCGGGTTCCATTACACAGTTTCGGCGCATGAAGATTGTGAAACATAATAATGACAGATCCTACTTTGAGACGCAAATAATGCTGGGGCATACCAAGCCTCTCCAAAGAATTTGGAAATTCCACTGGATAATTTACGGTTTCGTCTTCCTTGTCAAGACGATCGATCGATTTATATGAGCGCAAACCTCCCGGAATTTGACTTTGAATATTCCAGTTTAAGTCATTAACATCGGTATTTTTGGCAGCTAAAATTGCGCGTGCACTCAAGCAATTGCAGTTACGATAATTTGGCCAACGTTTGGATAAACATTCGTGATGAGTTCATCTTCCGTTGAAGTGAATTGACAAAAGGGGGGTGAAATTGATATCAAACCACTGGAAGTATCAACCGAAATTTTCCCATTTCCAATTCTTAGCGAATACAATGTAAAATGTCATCGGCAATGTCATTTTTTCGTATCCCATAATTAACGCGAATTTGAAGGCTGATATATCGCATTGTCCTTCGTCTGTTTCCAGTGATTATCATGTTCCAGCAAATGCAACTGCTGGCATGCTTCTCAAAAAGTTGCACACACTGTACCATTCACAATACGCAATGACTTAAATGAAGTTGAACCGCGAGACGCACAACAGTCGGAAAACTTTCATGAATTGCAAAAGTAAATATCCTAAAAAGCGCGTTATTGCAGTTCACATATCGACCCATTTGATACTGCTGATCTCATATCGTTCAAGGCCAATAACCTCCATGTTGCTTTCTTTGGTGACGTACTTGCAAACGTATTTGATCGATTTCACCAATCTGCAATATTCAACATTGACATAAGTTTGAATGTGAATTAGACAAAAGTGGCTTCGATGTGTTGTTAACGTCGATATTCACGCCTCTAAATGCTAAATGTTCTGCCATTGTCGTCTGGTGAGCGACGCCGATACTGTGAATATCCATCACTTCCCATTTCCCTTTCCGAAAGAAAAGCATATGAGTAGTGTTTCGTGAATTTATTGTCAGACATACAAACCAAAGTGGGGTGGTAAGGTTCGCAAGGTTCATGAACCATATTGGTTTTCACCACTTCGTATAATTCTGGATCTATCTCTGAATCAGAAATTTCCGTTGAAATGATTTCATCAATTTGATCTGGTTTAATCACCATCCGCATCCAAAGAAGAATGTGTGGGTGCGGCAAACTTCTTTTTTGCTACTCAACAGAATACATTCAGCATCTAACAGCACCATATATATGTACCATATGTTGCTTCAAGATAAAGACCATCAAACCTCGCAGCTTTTGTTTAAAAAGTCGTGCTGTGATATCTTTACGATCGCTAGCTGATTGACCGCGATCCATAATTCCGGACGTATGTAATCGCATTTTGGGAGTACTTCTTGCCTTTCCTTGGGCTGCCATACGTTGATGGCAAAAAGAACGCCGACCAATATTAGCGCGACCTCTTCGTGGCTTCGTAACAAATTTCAATCTGTAATTGATCACTTCGTCTGAAACACACATAAAGTTTTCACTGAATAATTTTCAATAATTTTTCCTTTGGATAGCCGGAATGAAAAAGCAAGCGACCGCAATTGAACGATTCAAATAATTTACAAATCAAAATATTGAAAAAACAAAACAAACAAAAATTGAAAAAAATGTGTATGGAAAATGTTACTTTTTGGAATTTTCCAATTTTCCGACTTCTCCTCATGAAAAGTATAAGGTATTTATTTTGTTTCAAAACTTTTCCCGATCCAGAACAAACAACCTTTAAAAATTTCATCAAGATTGGTTCAACCGTTCTCTTAGTGTTACTAACAAACAAACATTCATTTTTATATGTACATACATACATATGTATGTATGTATAACGTTTGTATGGGGAAAAGAAAAGGGCTGTTTTTAGGGGTTTTCCGGAAATTATTCGAAGTTTTCTCGTCGTAGAAACCATCTTTGAACTTCAACAAACATTTAAGAAAAAGAATTGGCCAAATTGGTCCAAGCGTTATTGAGTTATGCGCGTACATACAGTTTGACGATTCATTTTTATTTATATAGAAGATAGTTTGTGTTAATTTAGAACCAACATGCTTACCTAGATTCATTCAAATACATTTAGCTCAGGTATTAAAGAACCAGAAATAATGTTGAATATATAGGGTTTTTCAATAGGGCACTAAAAAGTAGGCCGATAGGGACAGCAAACGACGCCATCTTTTTTCTGCTCTTTTGACATTTCTCTTAAGTAAGGTTTGCCATTTCATCATGGAAAGATATGCGATTCAACAACGAGTCGAAATTGTTAAAATTTACTACCGAAATTCGGAGTTAGTGGCCTCAATTTTAAGAGCGGGTTTTTCAATAAAAGCGCTACAAAAGTTTTTTTTTAATAAAACAAAAATGGTTTGGGATATTAATGAGATTCTTTATTCATGTGAAAGT
This sequence comes from Bactrocera neohumeralis, assembly GCF_024586455.1. Classification (NCBI taxonomy): domain Eukaryota; kingdom Metazoa; phylum Arthropoda; class Insecta; order Diptera; family Tephritidae; genus Bactrocera; species Bactrocera neohumeralis. The sequence goes on along the minus strand of NC_065923.1, from coordinate 57,116,577 downwards.
ACATGGTTAAAAAGTAATTTGTTTAATTCCGTACGGACTATATCGGTATTGAAGACGACGAGCGCATTGGACCTCCAAAGGGGTTGTTATGGACGAAAAACCCTAATTTCAGGTGCAACTGAACATTTTATGCTCTTGCAGCTTGCAAGGATCGAAGTTAGCAAAACTTTTTATTACACTAGGTAAAATATTTTCCTTATTTCATTAATATTTGGTTAATAAAAAGAAAATATTTCAGAATTTATTAAGATTTCTTACATATTGACCGATATATGCGGTATAAGCTCATCCGGAAGTTCGCTAATATTTATATATATAGGGACTAAGGTATGTATTGACTTGATTTTAATCATTTTTGGAACAAAGAATGCTGTCATTACAAAAATTTTCTTCCTGAATTTGAATACTAAACATTAGAGATTGACCGATATATTCGGTAAAAAATCTGCCATATCCACTGGGGTCCACATATTTTGTGCCTGGTTCGTTGAAAAATGGATGGATGAACGTCTAGCCACAATCCGCATCAAAGCGAAGTTCTTCAACATATCGCTGATCTGCGCTCATGCCCCGACGGAAAAGAAGGAGGATGTGACCAAAGTACTTTCTATGAGCGCTTGCAGCGCTCCTATGAGAGCTGCCTCCGCCACGATATCAAAATCGTGCTTGGCGACTTTAACACTAGAGTGGGCAAAAAAGATACCTTTGGTACTACGGTCGGTAAATTCAGCCTACACGATGAAACATCCCCAAATGGGTTGAGGCCGGGGCCCGAAATATGGTTATTTGTAGTACTAGATTCCAGCTTAAGGAAATTCATCAAGCTACCTGGCTGTCTCCGGATCGAAAAGACTGTGAAAGACGGAAGACACGTCTCCAGTGTTTTAGATGAGCGTGCACTCCGAGGTCCTAACATCGACTCGGACCACTATCTTTTTGCAGCCAAGATTCGCACCTCCCTCTGCGCAGCAAAAAACGCACACCAACAAACACAAGGAAGGTTCGACGTCGAGAAGTGGCAATCACAACAGAAAGCCGGACGATTTTCTACTCGACTAATACTCCTGCTCTCTGAGAGCACTGCAAAAGAACAGCTGGTACGACGAGGAGTGCCGTGTTGCAACGGAGAGAAAACTGGCTGCCTTACGTACAGCTGAAGAAGTTCGAATAGCAATTACCCGTCTGCAGAAGAACAAAGCAGCGGGGGCCGATGGATTGCCGGCCGAGCTATGCAAACACGGCGGCGAAGAACTGATAAGGAGCATGCATCAGCATCTTTGTAAAATATGGTCGGACGAAAGCATGCCCAACGATTGGAATTTAAGTGTGCTCTGCCCAATCCACAAAAAGGGAGACCCCACAATTTGTGCCAACTACCGTGAGATAAGCCTCCTCAACATCGCGTATAAGGTTCTATCGAGCATATTGTGTGAAAGATTAAAGCCCACCGTTAACAAACTGATTGGATCTTATTAGTGTCGCTTTAGACCTGGAAAATCAACAACCGACCAGATATTCACCATACGCCAAATTTTGGAAAAGACCCGTGAAAGGAGAATCGACACACACCACACATTTCGTCTACAGCACGAAAAGGAGCTGCCTTTATGCCGCGATGTCTGAATTTGGTATCCCCGCAAAACTAATGCGGCTGTGTAAACTGACACTGAGCAACACTAAAAGTTCCGTCAGGATCAAGAAGGACCTCTCCGAGCCGTTCGATACCAAGGCCCTTCCCTATCGTGCGACTTCTTCAATCTGCTGCTGGAGAAAATAATTCGAGCTGCAGAACTTAATCGAGCAGGTACAATCTTTTATAAGAGTGTACAGTTGCTGGCGTATGCCGATGATATTGATATCATCGGCCTCAACACCCGCGCCATTAGTTCTGCTTTCTCTAGACTGCACAAGGAAGCAAAGCAAATGGGTCTGGCAGTGAACGAGGGCAAGACGAAATATCTCCTGTAATCAAACAAGTCGTCGCACTCGCGACTTGGCTCACACGTCACTGTTGACAATCATAACTTTGAAGTCGTAGATAATTTCTTCTATTTTGGAACCAGTGTAAACACCAGTAACAATGGCAGCCAGGAAATCCAACGCAGGATAACTCTTGCTAACAGGTGCTACTTCGGACTGAGTAGGCAATCGAAAAGTAAAGTCCTCTCTCGACGAACAAAAACCAAACTCTATAAGTTACTCACATTTCCCGTCCTGCTATATGGTGCAGAGGTTTGGATAATGACAACAACTGATAAGTCGACGTCGCGAGTCTTCGAGAGAAAAGTTCTGCGAAAGATTTATGGTCCTTTGCGCATTCCGTTGGAAGGACCAAGTGGAGAAGGACCTGGCTTCGCTTGGAAAAATGTTAAGATATCTTCAAGAACCAAGTAGTTTTTGAGATATGTATAGGTTTTCACCTAAAGGTAGCTGGTGCCATGTCCCGTGCCTATTTCTTATATTTGCTCCTAAAAAGCTCTTTCCTACCATCTTGGAAGTGAATTGAATGCTTTAATCGGTGAATTGTCGCACTTTTAGTAGTTTCAAACATAATCGGTATATAGGGAGTAGGCCTGATTATTTTTGGATTTTACACATTTTTACGTGTATGAAGAAATTCTAAAAAGCCTTCTTTGGTTGATTTACCTTCACTAGTTTGGAAGATATATATATGCCACGCCCATGTTTAAACGTTTTTTGCCCACCACCCTTGCTACTGTGATCTTCTGTACCAAATAACAGTTTCGTATCTTAATTTAGTGCTTAGTTATGACATTTTCTAAGTTTTCGTTTAATGGGGTTTTGTAGATGTGGCCTTGGCCTTATATATAAAACTCAATAAATATTTCGATTAGTTTTAGATTTTATATGAAAAATATACCGAATAACCATAAACTGAAGCTGAAAGAGCTCAAAAGCTTCTGGCCCAACAGTGAAGGAAACTTGGTTTTTAATGTGGGGGAACTTTAAAAACTAAGTATCGGTCATATCACAAATCGAACATCCCACCCATCGTGTGAAAAGTGTTTTCTTTTATAAATATAATAGAAGTACGTACGTTATTCAAAACTATGTATTTCACGAGTTTTCAAGGCGTTATTGCTCTTGTGGCTTTCCGGAACAAAGAGCTGTGTCTTTAAAAGAAATTATCTAACGAGCCTGGTATATACTACACCCACATATTATTATTATGTCCTTGAATTTTTATCAAATTTTATTAACGATTATTGCTTTTGAGAAATATTAAAAAAGTATAATATGCTCATCATATGTCAAATGGATCAAATGTGTAAGCTAATAAAATTCTGTATAACTGCTGCCGACAAATAGTTAACGTAACTGTGATATGAAACCGATATTGTTAGAAATCTCTAATTGCAAGAAACATTGAGTTACAATATCATAAAGCATAAACAGAGTTGTTACTCTATGGTTTTGTTATTTTAAGTTATTGTTGATCATTAGAGCACCGTTTGAGCAACAAGACTCAAAAGTTATCTTTTCTTTTACTATATTCGTACATTTTCAATTTGTAGCCCGCACATAGCACCTCCTCTCTACGGTATGATCTAGTGTTTGCTGAGTTTAAAACCTTTTTCATGCGTTCTACAGTTAACTCGGTCCAGTCAACTTGTGAGCGCGTCAGTTTTTAGACATTGACTAGCTAACAGATCTCTCCGCTTTTGCATATCAGTGATCCCAATTGTTTTAGCGTTGTTCGTTTTTTAGTTTATTTGTGAAGCCTTTGTGCCGAAATTGCCGTTGTGTGTAATAAAATTTGTTCATACAATGTTTAAGTGATGTAATTAAATATTTTGGCGTATCGTTTTTAAATTTAAACAAACAAAAATTTTCGTTTTAATGTGCAAATAATTATTTTTAATAAAAAGCATTTCAATTTGCGAAAGGGTGCAATAAGCTAAAAAAAAAACCTTCGGTAAAAGGTAAGCCGAAAAATGTTAAGTACAGTAATGGGTGCAACAATAGCGCTAGTTATATTTTAGCGAACATATTACGTCATGACCATTTAATGATAACAAATTATATTTTGATTTCTATATTTTAAACAAAACTCTGATAAAGACGGCGAAGACAAATGTAAAAAGTGGAGAAAAGTGAATACGTTAAACAATAAGGCGATTTATACGACAGAAAGAGATTTTGACAATTTCCTGCAGTTACCTTTTCAAATTTCGTTTCGAAACAATATACTATGTACATTGGTTCGTGACATCATGAACGAAAGAAGAGAATGCTTTGTTTACAATGTATGCAATTTTGACATTTCGTATCGCTGAGGACGCTGGGTGTCGCAGTCTTGCCTCTATCCTTCTTATTTAATGAAGCTTACGACTTTCCTAGATACTTGCCGAACTTATTTTCCCATTTGCCTCTTGATATTATGCGACTCCGAATGGCTAAGAGGGCTTTATGAAATTAGTTTTCAATACCAAAATACATTTGTAGGTTTGCAGGAGGCGACCGGTACTGAAACACTACTTAAAAAACTTTTCTTGGTATTAGATTAATACCTTAAGTAAAATCTTCAAAGAAAGAAAGGTAGGTCCAAATATGTGGAAAAGAATTTAACAGCCTAATTAGATTCACCAAGGGAGACAAGAATTTCCAATATTCTTAATTCATATAAAATAAAACTCTGTATGATTATTTAAATACATATGTATGTATGAATTACGTTTTAGTCTAATTGTAATTTTCGGATTCATAAGTCTGAAGTACATATTTATGTAATTATTCAATTACGAATTAATATTCTACTCACGACTAAGCTAAAATGGGTTATTGTTTTTTATGGCATTATACAATAATTAATTTAGGTGTAGATTTAGTATTTATGTTACTGGGTTTCTGGGTAGTACCGAACCTCAGTCAATATCAGTTGGAGAATTAATCTAGTTTATATTGAAAATTTAACATCCTAACTTCTGTGCTGGAGGTGACAGCCATATTCTTTTCCAATGATCCACATGTTATTTTAGTTAATTCTTTAATTACACATATGGAAATGACGAGATAAATAAGGAATGCGAATGGGTGGCTTATTACCCACTATAGGTTATGGAGAATTGTCAAGGAAAATTGTTTTCTTATAGAACATATTTGTCTCGTATTTTTGAGAGTCAAAACAAGAATAAACGTTAACTTGTGTTGCACCGCGCTTTTATAAAAAAAAATTATTCAGGCATTGTAGTATTTCTTTGGAATTGCCAAATTTCGTGAAAAGATATCTCAAATAAAAAAGTTTTCCATACAAGAACTTGATTTTAAACGTTTTGTTTGTTTAGCAGCCGTAAAGTCTTTCGATCTCAACAATTTGTTCGGGTATTCTTACATAGTAGCTTTGGACAATAACACATGCGAAATTTCGTGAAGATATGTTGTTAGATAAAAGTGTTTTTCATACAAGAATTTGATTCTGATCATTCAGTTCTTATGGTAGCTATATACTTAGTGATCCGATATCGTTTTCCACAAATCAGCAGCTTTTGGGGATAAAATAATGTGCGCAAAATTTCAGAGCGATATTTCGAAAACTGAGTCAGCACAGGTAGTCACGCTTATCATTTATATCTATATATTATAAAGTCTTCGACTGGGCGTTACAAGCTTCAGGATATAAATATGTATATAGTTACATAACCTCGGACAATTTTATTCTAAAATATTATATACCATATAATGAAGTCTATTTCGAGAGTATACTTGGTATTGTAACCAGTTCAGTGAAATTATTGTGTATATTTGTAGTTATGGTCAGAAAATGTTATTAACGTGCTTTTTCTTCCACTTAGTTTCAAAAAATTTTCACACATTTTGAACAAACTAAACGGTTAAAAAAGGTTTGATAGGGTATATTGGGGTAAGAAAAGTCAGGGCTGATTGCACAAACTTTTGATATTACTCAGGTTTTATCGATAACACATTTCCAAGCAATTTTATAAATATACATGTATATCAAACACTGATTGACATATTACCAGCATAAGGTGGGTTATAATAATGAAAATCATTATATGTGAATATATGGGAGCTTTGGTAGTTCGTGGATATCGATCAATATATAAACCAACCATTTACCAACCGAAATTTCAAAACCTTATACTAAGTTTATGAGAGATAGGGGTAGAATTGACCCGATTTTACCTATTTTTGGCATTACTACATATTATTAACAGAAAAATATGCTCTTTGAGTTTCTTTAAGCTCCCTCCCATACCACCACCAACATTTAAAGGCTAAAGTCAACTAGAAGCTTGAAAATCCTGAATATAGTTAATTAGGATCCGGAGAAAATTTTTCACTTCTTTTTATCAATTTTAGGCACAAAGATCCACCGTTAGGAGCAAAACATACACACTCAATTTAATTAAGAAAACTTAGTTATTTGCTGATAAAGGCGGTATAAAGACAGCTGGAAGTTCGAAAAACATTCTATTAGGTAAATGGGGGATAAGGGATTGATTGTTGATCCGATTCAATCCATTTTTTACACACAGACATAATCAGAAAGGATTCTCTCGGAATTTTCATAATATATTTCACAGATTCCATGATATTTTTGATAAAAAATTCGCAATACGCCCTTTGGTCCACAGATTCTGTATTTGAGGGTTTGAACAGTTGTGGTTCGATTTAGACAATTTTTGGTCATAAGATGATATGCCTCAAAGACACCATTCGTGCAGAGTTGTATCCGCATACATTGATTGCTTCCTGATTTCGATGGTGGATGGTGTTATATAGGAAGTAGTTTTGTCTGATTTCTGCTTTTCGCACCGTAGTGTAGGAATGTCAGGATAATATTACTTACCGAATTTGGTTGAAATCTGTCTAGTAGGTCTTGAGATGTAAGTTTTCCCCTAAATGTGAGCTGCTTTGAATTGTAATTACTAAATTATCTGATAGCATCTGATTAATTAATCCTTAGAATCGAAATGATTTATTTTATTGTATTTTCTCTGTGACTTTTATTAGATATATTATTCACTTCTCCAATCAAACATTCAATTAAATTGCATTAGGGGGTTAGATACCTGTTTGTATTTATCATAGGTAGATGTTAAGATCAAACTGATACCGTGAGGATTTCAAGCATTTAAGTTCCGATGGAGTGTTATAGCAAATTGTTAGGCAATAAAGTTAACACGAAATAAAATAAGTCAGTATTTAATCGTTAAATATATTTTATCGTAATATTTATGAAGCTATTGCTTTACAACAACAACTTGTGTACGAAAGTATAAAATGTGAGAGAACTCTGGCAGTACTCTTGTTAAGGTTAAGGTTCTTTTTCGTGGTGCAATCTTTCCGACATCCTTTGAGCCCATATAATCTTTTATTAAGGTATTTAAGATATTGGCCTATTATACCATATTGTATTGGGACAACTAAAAAACGGATATCTACATATTCTCTAGGTGGAGCGTAGTAGAATTTAAGGACTAAATATGCTACCAAAGTACTCTTTGTTAGTTATAACGGAAAATCTGTGAAATGTGAGGATTTCATTTTTGTATGGAGAGTAACAAAGTTCATATAAAGGTTATTAGTAATGGTATTAAAAAACAAAGATTGTTCTAAAAACTACTGTTGTTGTATCAGTATAAAAAATAGACATCGGGTTCTGATTCACTATCTGTGCACGTGTATTACGTCTCATGCGTTAAATATCAATCAAATCAAAATCAAATATCGTCAATCAAGTCAATTATTTACTACTTTTTGGAATAGTAAAACAAGTACGTATAGTACAGTGCATTACATCTCGTATAGTTCTCTACGTCCTCAAGTGAAGAGTATTTGAGCTATAAAAGTTATAAAAAAGAAATATTTTTTAAACAGTTTTGCGTATCTTTGAGTGAATAGGCGCGCGTGCGATACCATATATTATATATTGTGAGTAGTAACTAGTTCATACTTATGTATACACACTTTCAAGCACAGAGTGTGAATGTTTGGCGAAATTGTGAATTAGTCTCAGGCGTCATAAGCATGCTGAAATTAGACACTTGCTGTGTATTTGCAATTGCTTTTATTTATGGCAATTGTTTATTTTTTTTTGTTTTTCACTGTCTGCATTTAATTGCAGTTACTTATGAGCACTTTACCTGTTGCTCTTTGTTTTCCGACGGTGTTGATAAAATTATTCTTCACACATATATACATACATACATACATACGAGTAGGTATGGTATGTATGTATAAATAAGTAATTTTATTCTCGACATTGCTACTTTTGCCGCAAGTTATGAGTTAAATAATTAATATGCGCAAAACCTCAATGAGGTAAATATTATATAATTTTTGATACATAAGTATAGAATAATTATATTTGCACGCATGTTTGTATGTGTGCCATGGCAAATCTCTGCTTTTAATTGTTCATAATAATTAAAGTTATTTGAATTTCTATTCAAAGGCAAAGTAGTAGCACCTTTCGAGTTCATTCTCATTGCATATACTTACGATGGGTTAATTAAATTATTGTCTCCTAATTTATCACTTTATTGTTTACTCTTTTTTGGTTTTTGATATAACATTATTTATTTTATAATCGCCTGTGAAGGAATTTTCATTTTGTACGATTAAAGTAAGATTATCCTTGCTGAGATAAAGTGAACCTTTTGCATTTTACTCTGGACCAGATGTATCGCCGTACGTTCTCCGTTTGATGATAAGCGATGACAGTGTCCTTCATCGGTGGTATTTCTAGCGAAACCGCTATGTGAGGTCTTATCACGAAATAAGTCGATGCAAATAATTATGAGGCTAAGCACTCCTTGACTAGTCGTGCTAACAGCTTTATCATAGTAATTGTAGACAATATAAATTCCCTTCCTTCGATCCGAAAAGAGTGTGTTTAATTACGTAAGGGCCTTACATTGGGCTCGATCATGTTGAAATAAGTTTTGTATTGCATATGCGCTTAGACCAAATGAAAGCCAAATTCTGGAAATAAACTTAAAAAACTTTACTGTCTCGAATAACAAAAAATAAATATTCATTCAATGTGTACATACATACATACACATACATACAACACAAATTCTATTCTCTAGAAAGAATCGCTTTATAGTTAGTGAAAGAAAATAAATGTCAAAAAAATTTGATCTTATGATTAGGACTTATCACCATTTGAAATTTACTAAGGAATAAAAAAATGTCTTCAAAGAACTTGAAAAGTCAAAACCAACACATTTATGGAAAAAGATTTACACAGTCGCACCGCACCCTACTCGTCCCCTGCAAGGCCATTTTCCTTCAACGTTACGATTATTTTTGCTTTATTGACATTTTCATATTGCAACGCGTTGTGTTCACCTTTAAGCTACGAACAAACAAAGTTAAATAAAGATATGCACACATGTAGCATACATTGGGACAAAAAAGCACCCGGAAATTATAATTGCATTCACCAGCTAAATGATATTTCATAAATATTAATTTTGCTAAGTTGGTAGGACTGTACTTAATTACTGTGCGAAATATGAGCGCGATCTGTCAACCAGTTTGTTTGCAGCAGATGCTTAAGTCGGTACACCTCAGTAGTGCGATGCGATTTTTACAATGGATAAAAATATCGGACAAAGAATTTTTCTCAAATTTTGTATTCGAACCGAAGTTCAGTTTCAAAAACACAAGATTGCGAGTGGTACAAAGCTTTCAAAGACGATCCAGAGAACGCTGGATTATGTACTTCAACTGATGAAAATATTAAAAAAGTCAAGGATTAGTGCTTGAAAACCGTCAGGCAAGTGCTAGAGAGAGGGCTTGATAGTTCGACATCTCTCGCTAGTCAGTTAGAATGATTTAGAAGGATATTTTGGTTATTAAACGAGTTCTTGCTCGACTCGTCCCGATAAAGCAGAACTTTTTTTTCAAGAGTAAGATTGTAACCGATTTTAAGGCCAAAAACGCAATGAATACTATCGATCAACCACCGTATTCACCATATTCGACTCCGTGTGATTATTTCTTGTTCCCCAAACTGAAAATGTCACTCCGTGAAACCCGTTTTCAGTCAATCGATGAGATAAAACAAACTTCGATAAAGAACCTGAAGGCCATCCCAAAAGATGTTTTTAAAAAAGTGTTTAGAGGACTGGAAAAGTCGTTGGCATAAGAGTATTACATCTGGTGTGGATTAATTTGAAGGTCACAAAATAAATATTTATGAATAATTAAATATTTTGCGTTTTATTTACAATTTCCGGGTTTTTTGACACTATGTATACTTATAATATTAAACGAGTAAAGTGCTAATTCTAAATATTTTAAAACACACGCCTGAAAATCGTGAAAGTTACTGATAACGAGGTCTATTAACACATATAGAAGTAATAAATGGCAATGTGATGCAAAATTCTACGAACCTTAAAACAACCGTGTTTAAATATTTAATAATATCCAACGACTTTTTTCTTGTCTCTTCGAGTTTTAAAATAAATGTAAATTACAAATTGTAAAATATTTTCCGAATGCGAGATCAACTTTAAAAATATTTAGGAAAATACACTTTAAATTTATTTTATTTTCTTTTTGAATGGGTGATATATGCTATACATAGTGGTCCGATTTTCTTTATTTTTATAGTCATTGTTAAGTATGTATTAGAAAACATTTGGCAAAATTACGTACTCTCGCCTTTTTAATTAAAGGCAGGCAGCCGGAAAATAAAATAACTGCATAATCGGTTGCATGGGAGATCTGCGATCCGGCCGATTCCGACAAATCATCAATAGAATGTCAAAATGCATCTATGTGTTAAAACTTAACTAATTAAAAATTAAAAAACACTGGCTCACACATTCTCTTAGGCAAACTTTTTTAAAATGATCAGCAAAATACTTCACGCATGCGCGATTTTTCTGTGTTTTTGGCTTCCTGTAACTCAACCCTCTCTAATAGACGTAAGTATGTGTGTATAAATTAATATAAACATATGTATTTATAGATATGTGTGTTAGATATCATTCTTTAGGCATTAGTCCTTATGTACTCGTACTGTATCTAGGATGTAGTAGCTGAAAAAGGTTGAAGATATTGCTCAATACGAAAATCGTTAATTAGAAAGAAACTGCTCGTGTGTAGTACACATGTATGTACATTAGGGTGTGCCATTTTGAGGCAACCTTTTTTTTCAACTGAAAAACAGGCTCAAAACTTTCGAAATGTGTAAAAAACAAGTCACTCAAAAGATGAGCTCTTAATATTAATATTAAGAGGTGCCTCTTTCAAATTTTCTGTTTTCCATATAAATTACATGAAAAAAAATCGTTTTTTTTTGTGGTGGTTATTCTGCGGAGTTTATTATATGTGCACGCGATGGTTGCCAGTTGGGATGGTAAACTCGATTCGGATTCTACTCGAGAATCGAGTTTTCTCGAGTTTTCTCGAATCGATTCTTAGTCGACTTCGACTACTGAAGATCAATTCCGAAAAATCGATTATTTTACGAGAAAACTAGATTTTCCAGTAGAATCGGAATCGAGTTTACCATCCCTACTGGCAACCATCGCGTGCACATATAATAACCTCCGCACAATAACCACCACAAAAAAAAATGATTTTTTTTCCATGTAATTTATATGGAAAACAGAAAAATTGAAAGAGGCACCTCTTAATATTAATATTAAGAGCTCATCTTTTGAGTGACTTGTTTTTTACACATTTCGAAAGTTTTGAGCCTGTTTTTCAGTTAAAAAAAAGGTTGCCTCAAAATGGCACACCCTAATGTACATACATATGTATATGCAGTAAAATGATCCTAAATTATCGGGATCCGATTGAAGTTCGTTTGAACCTTAGCGTTCTTTAAACATTTTTAAACCCGGTACTTGCAAATACGTGTGCGTTTAAGTCCAGATGTGTGAATTCGTAATGTAATTCATCAGATATAGCGTATCTACAAATATTTGCACAATATCTTAGCTGGCAATTAACAACAATTTATTCATTCAGACACACACCATTGGACATGTATACAAACACTCAAATATTGCATTGTGAGAATTTGCATTATTTAACCGCTCGGTGATTATAAATGCACAAACATACGCGTACAACAACAATGAACAGATATTGGCGAAACGTTTTAATGCAACAATAATTACTAAAGCAAATGAATGCGAAATGGATAGGGAAGTCAATTACCATTTACACGCACACTAACATTGTCGGTATACATGCATGTACAGAAATAGCCGTCGGCGACAAAAGGAGTTAGTGAGGTCTGAAATTAGCAATGTTTACTCACATCACATTTTTTAAACACGCGAAATTCAAAAGCTTTTAATATTCGTTTTTCATTTCAGTGCCAATCGAATCGAACAAACAGTTGGTATAAATCAAAAAGTTTGTCATAAATAGATATATTTTAAATACAATATGTTCTGTATATACATATGTATGTTCTCTTGTATTGAATCCGATAACTTTCAGATTTAACGCTTAGGGAGAAAATAACCGATATATTGTCGGTTTTATCGGTGGGGCCTTGTTATTTAGCAAAATTATTAAAATCACAAGTTTTCCTATTGACTAACTTGAATGGAATTTTATTATTGATTTCAGGTTGAAAATTGTCGTATTGTGTCTTTTTAGTTTTGGGTACTTCCTGCTTCCAATCTTACATTCTTGATGATCATTGATCACTACAACCTTTTAATTTATCATCAGACCACGTAGATAACACAGCTTTGGGTCAAATGAACGCCAAGAATAGTTCACAAAACCTTTTCATTCGGTGAAATCACTCCCAAAACCACTCCGGTTATTCGGTCCAGTCGGCTTGTATAAACTCACATTCAAAGGTCGTCGGCAGTAAAGCTAACGGATAGATTTCTAAATCAATTACCTTAGGACTTCTTACATAATTCAGCGTAAAATATAGATGCGTTCAAAAATTGCTTTAATAAATAAAAAGAGTCATTAAGTTGTTTTCACTGAATAAAATATACCGATAACAACCTGCGTATACATTTTTTTTCTTATCCAAACAAATCGCAAAATAAACAAAACAAATTTCAATATCATATTTATTTTTGAAGATTTCCATACAATATGGTATAACAGGCTCTTAGAATCTAAAGATAACGGTTAGTTTCCTTGGCATAAATTCATTAGAATAGAATATTTTAAGAAGGCCCACAAAAATCATTTGTTATGACTCTAAAATGAAGTTGATCGAGACGGCTATCATTCAAAAGTTATTAGAGGAACGGGGCGGTCATATTTGAGCTTGGACGAGTTTCACAAATACCGAATCCTATGAAACTGAAGTGTAGAAACATTTTTCTGTACTCAAAACTCAAGATAATGCTTACTGAAAAAAAAGTTAGCAATAATGAATATCTAATCGATATGAGTTTTTTGAGGCAAAATACAAATCGTACCGCAAAAATGGAATCAAAAAGTTGATGATACATATTATAATAATGAAATATGTCCCGGTTATGTACTCTTATCTGAAATGCTTAAATTATCAGACGTCTGTTTAAGAGATACATATATGTATGTATATAAGCACTTCACTTACTTTATGCTGTAAAAAATATAAAAATAGTCAGCTTTATGTCCTCTAAAGTTATAATGTGAGAACCTTTTATAAATACGTAATTACAACACTAATCTAAAAATACAAAACAATTTGAAGAGCTAAATACTGGAGTGGCCTCAATAACTGTTGTTGCCTTTTTCGATGTCGGAAATTTTTCGTTCATTAATTTCAAGATAGAAAAATATTTTAAACTACGTTTCCGTTTAGATAATCTTAGATTCTTTTCTCTACTTAGCTGATTTTTGAGTTAAACAATGTGCTTCAAAACCGAACTGAACCATAATTCTGCTCTTTTAATTTCCTCCCGATAATTTCTTTCGAAATTACAGCAGAAAAAAAGTATTTCGTATTTCTGCTTAAAGTGATATCGATAATCGTGGCAATTTATTGATTTAATAAAATGAGATGGAATCTAGAATCATATGGACAATCCTAACACGTAATAAACGTGAACAACTGTCAAACTTTCATAATAATTGTAAACAAAACCGAATGTCATAATGATAATCGAAATATTAGGTAAGATATCTTGCACTAACATCGTTCAGTCAGTATTAGAATACAAATACCTTAATCCTTTTCCACTTTAATTTTAAAGACTTTAAGAAGTCCTTAAGTGAAAAAAATAATGTTATGAAAATTCTGTAGTGATGTAACATTTTAGGTGTTTAAATTTTTTTCCGAGTTGAATGGTTCTAAAAATATATTACTAACTGGCTCAGAATTCGGAAACAGGAGCTAATTTTGTCTTATTTATCCGCAAGTTGTTAACCCATAATAATAATTTTTTGCACAAATTAAGAATTGCCATAATAATAAGTGTGAGCATTATTAAAGTGTGACACAACAGCTTACGAGTATTTACGTAAATAATGTTTTGTTTTGACGAATAGCACTATACATTTTCACTTATCTAATCTAACTTTGGCGGTGAGTGGCTAGTTAGTCTACATTCTGTTCTTTTCCGCTTCAATAGAACACTTAATAATTACCATGAATCAATTTGTTGCCTCAGTTTGTAATTTCATTTATTCTATTTTAATTATCAATTGTTCTTTACTAAATTTTTAGTGCCAATTAATTAATTATTGCAACGCAATATTTGGTTTAAACACATGTGAACATACGTATAATAGTTGTTCGTGTTATAAAAAAAATCTAAAAAGCACCACTTGTGACAATTTATATGGCCTGTGATAAATCACCAAGTGTCATTTGATAAATGTGACTTTACGCATTTTATAAGATGGCAATAAAATGGGGTTTGCGTCTGGCTGCTTTTATAAGATCCTCTAATATATAGTACATGTCTACATATGTGTGTAGGGAAGTTAATATTTTAAAGATAATATTGTAACTATGTGCTTATGGCAGTCTCCAGAGAGATTTTTTTTAAGTAAAGAGCAAAAAAATAAATGACTGAGAATTGAAGAAAAAATAAAAAATATAAGCAAAACATTACAACAAAATGATTTTTGACTTTAGACGCCTTGAGAGGTAGTTATTATTTTGATTATAAATGTAATATCGTATCGTATATCAATTCCAAGTATGAATAATTCCATACATTTACCAAGGGTGATAGCTTTTTGAGAGAGTGAGGTAAATAAATTTTTTGTGTAATCTAAGAACAGGACGTTCGTTATTCGAATCCACAAAGCTACGTTATTATCGGGTGAACCAATTCATTCTCATGTTCTATGAAATCATAAATCTAACGTATACTTCGTGTTTTTCACAGTAACTGTTAGTTGCCAACCAGAGCCATAACTGTGGATTATGTACCGCATAATGTACAGATATACTTGTAGATACGATCGTAAAGTTGAATCATCGGGGAAATCCGAACAAAATTCATGATTGTGTGGGCTTTGTTATACTCCCGCATAATGTACAAGTATGGATATAATTGAGCTATCGGGAAAACCCCAACAATCAATTTTTCATTAAACTTTAGGCATAATCAACCACAAATACTACATTGAAATATTTACGAACTGAAATACATTCGGATTTAGACGAGTCATGAAAGGCAAGAGAGTTTTTTAATTGTCGAGATCTTAAACTGCTCAGTTAACTGAGCACACTGCTCTAGAAACACAAATTTCAACATCCAATATATAAAATACATTAATTGATACAAAGCAATATAGGATTTTTAATTTCGAGAAGTGAAGTTAGACAAATCGAATGTGCAGGAATGATAATTAAAATCATGACATACGCGACAGAGTGGTTCGTTAAGTTCAAAATTTGATCAACAAGATTTTAAAAGTAAGAGTCTAAACTGCTTCGAGGAGTGAAGAGGGATATTAAATTTAACTTCAGACATGAGAAAAGAACTGCTAAATGTTCCATTCAGAATATAATGCCAAACATTTCTCTACGACTGGTACAAGGGTTTAAGATTTTTAGATTTTAGTTTAACAAAAGTGAGAATACCTTTTGCATTCAAGGCTATGACATCAATATTACGACTTATATTAATCTTAGTGCTCATAGTAACTCCCAAATCAACAAAGTTAAAAATTTGAAATTTGTTGCAGTAATTAGTCTTTTATTACATAAGGAGAGGGCAAACCAGATTTACAAGAAAAGCACCACGTCTTACATTTTTTGAGATTTGAGAGCAACAAAATCGCTTAAGGCTCTTTACAACAGACGTCTTTCATCAATTGAAGTATATGATTTAAAAAGCTATAGAAGGCCGGCATATAATAAAATTTTTGAGAATTATATTACAGAACAGAATCGGATTACCAGAAGAGACATTTGAATCTGAAAGAGTGATTTACTATATCGAAAGCTTTGCTAAAGTCAGTGTATGAAACATCCCTATGCTCCTGTTCCTTAAAACTCAATGCTACATGGTTTAAAAATTTATGTAAGTAAATTTGTTTGGATTACTCTGAATATCGGAACTCTTTTAAGGGTTATCAACGTATATTAAATCTAAGCATTTGCCAAATTTATTCCGAATTAAATTAATTTGGTTCAGGTCCAACTCGGACATTTTGCCAAAAATTCGTTAAATAATGACCGAATGCAAATCGGTACAATATAATATCAAAAGCTTTCCATGAGGAAATAAATATTGGTTTATAAAACAAAATGACATTACAAATAATTTCAAGGTGTTCCGATTTGTGGAAATCTTGTATGAAATGCAAAACAAAAAAAGAATAAGAAAGGCAAAAAAGTTAAAATCTAAATAAAGGTATATCAGAAAAGTAGGTCGTGTAGATCTTGCAAAATTTGTCTATTGTAGAGGAGACTTTTTAGGATTTGTAAATCTATTTTAGGGAGGTGGAGTCATGTGTAGAAGTTCACGCAAGTGAGGAGAGTTCTCTGATCGCCATTCACTTGGGAGTGGCCAGAAACGATTCTTTTACATATGACTCAAGCAGCTCACGACTTCCGGTCTTTGACCAAGTATACTCTGGGTAGCCGAAGAACACCCGTTTGAAGACGAGCTAAAGTGAGAAGACAAAATATCCCCTCCGCAGAATTGTGCGCCCGGTTTGGGACCCGACACGTAAAAAACGCACCCAATTAAAAAGAGCAACAAGCCTCGGATGAGAGACTCCCCTTTTGATGACGACCATAGCAAACGAATGCTTTCTATGAGCGCTTGGAGCGCACCTAAGAGAGCTGCCCCTGCCACGATGTCAAAATCGTGCTTGGCGACTCGGACCACTATCTTGTTGCAGCCAAGATCTGCACCCGCCTCTGTGCAGCAAAAAACGCACGTCAACAAACGCAAGGAAGGTTCGACGTCGAAAAACTGCAATCACAACAGACAGCAGAACGATTTTCTACTCGGCTTGCACTCCTGCTCTCCTTGAGCACTCGTCAACAACTCGGTATAAGGGAACTGTGGGATGCCCTTTCAAACATGTTACGTACAGATGCAACCTAAACCATTGCTTTTCGGAAAATGCAAAAGAACAGCTGGTACGACGAGGAGTGCTGTGTCGCAGCGGAGAGAAAACAGACTGCCTACATCGCAACGTTACGATCGACCACAACACGTGCGGGATGGGATAGTTACCAAGAGTTGAAGAGGGAAGCGAGACGCATTTGCAGACAGAAAAAGAAAGAGGCTGAAATGCGTAAGTATGAAGAGCTTGATAAGCTGGCCGACAAGGGTTATGCTCGAAAATTCTATGAAAAAGTGCGGCGACTTACAGAAGGTTTCAAGACCGGAGCATACTCTTGTAGAACCCCCAAAGGTGATCGAGTCACTGATGCGCAGAGCATACTTAAATTATGGAGGGAACACTTCTCCAGCCTGCTGAATGGCAGTGAACGTACAACACCAGGAGAAGGCGAACCCGATTCCCCAATCGATGACGATGGAGCAGACGTTCCATTGCCCGACCATGAAGAAGTTCGAATAGCAATTACACGCCTGAAGAACAACAAAGCGGCGGGGGCCGATGAATTGCCGGCCGAGCTATTCAAATACGGCGGCGAAGAAAATATGGTCGGACGAAAGCATGCCCAACGATTGGAATTTAAGTGTGCTATGCCCAATCCATAAAAAGGGAGACCCCACAATCTGCGCCAACTACCGTGGGATAAGCCTCCACAACGTCGCGTATAAGGTTCTATCGAGCATATTGTGTGAAAGATTAAAGCCCACCGTCAACAAACTGATTGGACCTTATTAGTGTGGCTTTATTCCTGGCAAATCAACAACCGACCAGATATTCACCATGCGCCAGATCTTGGAAAAGACCCGTGAAAGGAGAATCGACACACACCACCTCTTCGTCGATTTCAAAGCTGCTTTCGACAGCACGAAAAGGAGCTGTCTTTATGCCGCGATGTCTGAATTTGGTATCCCCGCAAAACTAATACGGCTATTGATATCATCGGCCTCAACACCCGCGCCATCTCTAGACTGGACAAGGAAGCAATGCAAATGGATCTGGCATAAACGAGGGCAAGACGAAATATCTCCTGTCATCAAACAAACAGTCGTCGCACTCGCGACTTGGCTCTCACGTCACTGTTGACAGTCATAACTTTGAAGTCGTAGATAATTTCGTCTATCTTGGAACCAGCGTAAACACCACCAACAATGTCAGCCTAGAAATCCAATTGAGAAGCAAAGTCCTCTCTCGACGAACAAAAACCAAACTCTATAAGTCACTCATAACTCCCGTCCTGCTATATGGTGCAGTGGTTTGGACAATGATAACAACGAGTCTTCGAGAGAAAAGTTCTGCGAAAGATTTATGGTCCTTTGCGCGAATATCGCATTCGATGGAACGATGAGTTGTACGAGATATACGGCGACATTGACATAGTTCAGCGAATTAAAAGACAGCAGCTACGCTGGCTAGGTCATGTTGTCCGGATGGACGAAAACACTCCAGCTCTGAAAGTATTCGACGCAGTACCCGCCGGGGGAAGCAGAGGAAGGGGAAGACCTCCACCCGGTTGGAAGGACCAAGTGGAAAAGTACCTGGCTTCGCTTGGAATATTCCATTGGCGCCACATAGCGAAAAGAAGAAACGACTGTCGCGCTGTTGTTAACTCGGCTATAATCGCGTAAGCGGTGTCTACGCCAATAAAGAAGAAATCTAATTTATCCCTGGTCGAGACCAACGGTCTGATACACTTAGTCGAGTGTTAACATACATTTGTATGGAAACACATACGTGTTGTATTTACGCTCATATATATACTACAATATAGATATGTACATTTTTGAAATTTCTTACCTCTCGATTTGGTTGAAATCAAAATGACTGCCTTGTTCACGCTTGGCGTGGCAATAGTGTTCACAAAAAATGTAACATTTTGAGAAAAATTACATTTTTTCTTAACCTTTAAAACGCTCTAAAGTATTTGACCTAGATAAACATACAAACCAATTTGGACATGTAACGAACATGAAAACAGATAAATCAACCGTGCGAAGTGATAGAAACATACCAAAGTTTATATATTTTCTTATATGAGGGTCTAGCCAAGCACCATTGGTGCACTAAGGTGTAATATTATAATATCCTTTTTTCGTCCTTTTCGATACGATATCCTTGAATTTTTTTTCTGAATTCTATAGACAATAAAATTCTAGGAATCTACCTGGAAGCGCAAGTCTTTTGCTGCACTCTAAATATATTTGAATAACATTTAAAAACAAAATATGCCTGGCCAGACCCGAGGGTCTCGATGAGGGTTATATTTTGTTTTTGTAAGAAATAATACATAATACAGATTTTCAGGGATGATGGTATAAAACCTTTGTAAGGGGTTGGACGTAGTTATCGTCAGAATATTTATATTATAGATTTGTTTTTAGCAAATTTGGTCGATATAGCATTATAGGTCAATGCCACCTCCATTTTTTAGGAATTGTCAGTCCACTGATACCTCCTTCTTATGTGATCCTCCATACCAAATTATATCCTTGCATTATTGTTACGCTTTACATAAGTATAATTATCTGAGGAATTTTATTGAGGAATGTGCATACAATTTCTTTTCAAAGTATCACAGTTTTTGCTCGAGTTATCGTTTGTACAAACTGACAGACTGACACGCAGACATCTGGATCTCAACTCTTTTTGTGATCCTGATACTCTGTGCAAAATATTGCCGGAGAATGTGAAATCACTTTGGTTCACTTTTTTTCCCCTTCGAGGAAAAATTAAATGTATTATAAAAAAGCTTTTTTTCTAATTGCGGTCGTTCACTCCAAATATGCTTTTTAGTATTGACACAGAATTTCAACGTATCGATAATCTACAATACGCTTATGTACACAGAAGTTTTTTCCATAAAATGAAAACAAGAAGTTAGGAAAAATAACAGGTTAATTGAAAAGTCGCCGACCTACCATAGTAAAACACCTTTTTTAGCAATGTTTTTTTATTTAACATAGTTCCCTTTAAGGGTAATACACTGTTAATAGCGACCCGCCAACTTTTCGATACCACTTTTGCAGTACTATTTGTCAGTTGCGTCAAAATAAGCTTCAGTTTCGGCGATCACCTCTTCATTCGATAAACATTTCTTCCAAGAGAATATTTTTTTGAGATCTGAGAACCGATCCATTCCGTTTTTCCACGATTCTGAGCGGGTTCATCTTGTGCAGTTCACTTGAATGACTGTCGATTGGACTTCAGAGTGAAATGATGGAGCCACGTTTCATCCATTGTCATATCTCGACGCAAAAATTTGAACATCTCTAAACACTGCTCCGAATCATAAACTCGGCACTATTTTTGGTCACAAGCAAGCTTAGGCGGCACCCACTTGCACAGAACTTTCTGATACCCAAATATTCGTGAATGATATGATGTATGTATATACCTGTAGGTTCAGTTTATACCTTTAGAGTGCCTGCTATCTCGAACAACTTCATTGTACGGTCATCCAAAAATATTTTGTCGACATTTATATGGCAGGCCGGTGTTTATTATCATTTAATGCTTCTAATAGAGCCCAACTACTGAAAATGATTCTTTACGTTTTGATTACAATAACATTAAATGCTATGTACGAGTTTGTTGTTTTGATTATTAGCGTTTCGGGTAGCATCAGTCCTAATACATAATATCCAGGGGTTTAGTGCACAAAAATGCAAATTGCTTTAATGGATATGTAATTATTTACGCGTATTGACAGTTTTGTATTTTTCCATTAGTTGGTTTGTACTATTTTCGCCGGCAAAACAAAATCTACCCGAAACGTCAGTTTTATCGTATTTCGTATCCAACAGTTTCTTATCGTCTTAATGTTATTGCCAAATTTACTCGTTTGTTCGAGTATGAAAGACGCATGACACAGTTTGGTCTACATTTTTTTAATTTTACAGCTGCCGCTTTGCCTCCGGCCAACTTATGCGGCAACACTCTTTAACATCCACACTTACACTCATACGAAGTATGACAACACAAACGGTAGTCGCTATCGCGTATTAAGTGTGCAAATGCGGCAATTCATATACTATGTATGTATGTCTATATACATATATAATTTTGTGGCCGCTGTTTTCAAAGTCTAAAGTCAAGTCAACGTTCTTGTTGGAGGTTATTAAACAATTTTGTTGCATGGATTACTATTTTGAATGGTTGTAACTTTAACAGTCAATTAATATACAAATGACGTGAAATTTATGTGGTTAAACCATAGTGGTTAGTTTTCAACAACACGTCATATTTCATATTAATATAGGTGCATTTACATGTGTATGTATGTGTATATGTATATGTATACTATTTTTGGTCATATGATGATATTTTATGAGTATATATAAATGTGTGTTTCTTGGGCTTATAATTAACTTACTACACAAATTAAAACTAATATATATACACTGAGTCTAAAAAGTACTAACTTGTTATTAGATTTGTGCTCATTGAACACTAAATTTGCGAGAGCAATCTTGCGAGTATATAGTAAACAACAAAACAGTACTCATGAAAATAAAGCTATGGTGTTGGTATATACATAAGCGACTTTGAATGTAAAAAGACTCAGAAGATCAACCAAAGAGAGTAGATCATATCTTTGAAAGTTGAAATGTTACCCGTGATCTCTCAGGGATTTTGTTTTAATAATTCGATTTTTTTGCTCCTTTTCGTCACCATTTTGGTATAATGTAATGTATTGGACTCTTAAATATATGAATAATTTTGGAATTATGTATATAAAAACGATAAAAAGTCCCTTAAGCCACATCGATGGTAATTTGCAGTCAAATTTATGCAATTTTGCAAAATGCGTTAGAATAAAGGATGAGGAAAGAATGATTTTAAAAGTATCGGAAATATGTAGATGCACATAGTACCGTCTAATTTAATAACTTTATATCTAGAAATGTTATGTAAGGGCGATCCATTTCGAGGTTCCCTGCTTTTTTAAAGAAAAAACTGCAAGTTTAATGAGAAATGCTTATTATCATTCGAAGAATAGTTCTTTTGCATTTATTTTCTGAAGATTATCTCTTTCAAATGTTGGTCGCGGCTACGTCTCAGATGGTCCATCCGTTGAGTTTAATTATCATATTACATATCTCCACATAAAAAAGTCTAACGGTGTGATATCACACTTGGTGGCTAATCGATCGGCCCAAAACGTGAAAACGTGAAATTATCTACTCACCGAAGTGTTCCATTAATAAACCCATTGACCAAATGTCGCCGAAATCACTAGCTTCAATTTCAGGCATCAAATAATCCGCGCGATAACGGTTGCCATTGACGCTTACGTTCTTACCGGCATAAATTTTTAAGAAATATGGACCACACCACACCGTTATTTTTTCTGAATGAAATGGCAGCCCTTGAATTTCCTCAGTTTGCTCTACATCCCAAATGGTCGTTCCAAACGTCAATCCGAGTTGCTGCGAACGGCGTCGAATCGACTTTTTACGGTCTTCGAGTACATTTTTAGCTACGGCTGCTTTATTTTCTTCACTGCGTGTTGGACATGGTTTATTTGGTCGAATATTATCCAATAATGAATGCTAACTCTCAAGATGGGTAATGGTGTTGCGAATAGTTTGCTCAGTAGGCCGTTTATGTTGACCATAAGTTGAGCGAAGCACATTCTTTACAGAACGTTACAAAGATGAATGATTTGTAAACGTTGTTCAGGCGTAAGTCTTTGAAAAAAAAATATTGAAAAAAGGCATGACAGTTTGACACGACTCATGCGTGATCTGTCACAAAAAGGTTATTTAAAAAAGTACCTATACTAGGATCAGTAGTTAGTCAAGTATAACAATATCCAGGCTTAATATAGAAATATCGAAGTAATTGTAAGTCTAGATTACGTAATTACTATACTAAACTATTAAATATTAACATTTAAATATTCTACAGCATTTTTAAATCACTCAATTTAACCAAACAAACAGTAAAAGTAATCAAAACTACTTATAAAGTAGTACAAAAATTATGTAACATACTGTATATAACACATTGGCAGAGGAGGCGAAAATATTTCCATTAAAAATATAGCAAAATACAGTTAGTTACAAATATCGAAATGGGCTTAAAATTTTATTGCCTTATAGGTAAATATAATGATATTTTAATTTTGTACAAAAAATGTAAATAATTGCTTGAAACTCGGATGAAGTTGAATAAATTTAAATATTTGACCTATTTTTGAGTTTTTACTAATTAAGATGAATAACCGATTAATGACCCGAACCTGTTTGTAACGAGGGTATAAGATAAGTCTCCAACCGTTTTAGATATTTTTAAGCTGTAATATATTTTTAAATCAAATATTTTATTTCTCAATACATTTGAAAGTCAACGGTTTTAACTCTTTGTAGGACTATAAAGTGTACTATATAAGTTTGATGAATAGCTCCTCCTTATTATTTAATAAAAAAAATCTAATTTTACATTTATAGTATATATCTATATTATGCAACATTGAATGGCTTGAATTTTCACTACAACTTAGGGTTACTTGGTGCTTCAAAGTTCCAATTGATTTGCATATCAAGAAGTCTTTCTCGTAAGTGCAATCCATCATTTTTGAGTAAAATATTTTTTAAAGGGCAATGAAACATTTATTTGAACTCAGTTATTATTTGTAATGCCAGAGAAGAGTTTAGTTGAACTAAGTTATAAACCATAAAGCGGTATTGGTCCGGATATGTTATTACTTCTTTAAGGCTGGTTCTTGATTTATAATTCGAAACCTCATTTGCGCTTATTCTAAATTTAGTTTTCCCCTTTTAAAGATTGTTATTATGGTTGTTAATTATATATAGACATAAAAAAAACATAAATACAAACATGTTGAATTGAATTCGGAATAAGGTGTCAAGCTTTGAACAATATGCAAATGATGTGTTCGTAAATCCTGATATCAAGAACAGCTATAACTCAAATATTGGCCGATATATGCAGTATAGAGTCACCCGAAGTTCAAAAATCTTTATATTAGATATATGTGGGCTCAGGGAAGTATTAACCCGATTTAACCCATTTTTGTGACAAGGAATTACTATTATAAGGAAAGGGTTCTCTCTGAATTTCAATTGTATATCCCACACATTGACCGATATTTTCGATCAAAAGTCAACTATAAATACTGGTGCCCACATATTCTGTACCTAGAGGCTTGAACAGTTTTGGTTGGATTTGGGAAATTTGGATAAATTTGGTAGAAATCGGTCCAGGGGGCCCGAGATATATGATTTCATCAAAAAGTGGGCGGTGGCAAACTCAACGTTCGATTTTCACACCCGCTCTCATAAAACCTTATCATACAATCTTCGTGGTAAAATTTTATTGCTCTGGCGTATTTAGTTTTTAATTTATTGCTCTTTTAGTAGTTTTGAACTGCACCGTTATATGGGGAGTGAGCGAGGTTATCTTCCGATTTTATCCACGATGGGAGTTCTCATAATATTTGTGCTGGGCAAATTAGGTTATTGTAGCTTTAGTGGTTTAAGAGATATATATGTACATACATATATATAAATTATTAGAGGGCAGGTCACGCCCACTTTTCTAAAAAAAAATTCCACAGGTGCCTCTTGCTACTGCTATCCCATGTGCCCAATTACATTATTATATCTTAATTTAGTGCTTAGTTATGACAGCATAACCTATAAGGTTTTCATTTAATAGCGTTTTGTGGACGTGGCAGTGGTCCGATTACGCTCATATGCGAACTTATATTTTTTTTACTAAAAAACGCGCATGCTATGTATTTAAACTGGTTGGGATTATTCTAAGACGAGAATATTAGTATTACAGACTAATTTAAGAGCACCTTTATTTCGTCGAAGAGGCTTGTGAAATATTTCGATGCTCACTTGTAAATTAAGGTTATGATCAACATATGATTTACGAAATTGAAAAACACTTCAACGTTAAGCGTTTGACTTAGTTACTAACTGTCAATTAAGCACTGGAAATTGTTACCATGAATATTTGAATGATTATGTATCTACAAATCAATGAGTTTATGAGCAAAGCTGTTAAAGCCATGTGACAGCTTTAGTAAGAGGCCTACAATTTAATGTGCCCGCTATCGTATTGTTTTTTGTATATAGTAGTTCGTATGAACGACTTTAATAGCAAATAATTTATTTATAAAAAAAAGGGTTTATACACTTAAGTATATCAAAAGTTTTTGTTGTTGACACCTATTCCTAAGAATGTACAAGATATTACCAAAGGAAAAAGTAATAAGTCTAGACAACGAGACAGTCATGATATCTTTTTGGAGATACATTCAAGAATTCGCCAGAGTATAAGATGCAGGTCCGTTGCTGACAGTTGTTTATGTCGATTATGTCAAACTGTACAATTATATTCAAAAGTGTGCTGTGGTTTTGTTGTGTATATATAACAGCCATATATTGCTATATAAGTATGTACATATGTATATATTCTCATTATGACGCATTTTATAGCACTCTATTATACTGCTCTGTACCCATTGCAACTGGGTGTTATTCTTAATACGCATAAAAGTAGAGTGCTAACGGTAAGCAAAATATAACCGATAGCTCAACTTCTTGACTGAGTTTTGATCCGGACCCAAACTATGGAATGAAGTATCGAATGAATGTCATTTAATCTATCGGTGAATTAAACAAATGGAAATTTTGTACTAACTTTCTAATTAATAGATCTGATAAAATAATTAGCTGTCAAACATTCATAGCAGCTGTGTACACACCCCGGGCATTTTTTCATTCATGGCGTCACGAAGCAATGTCTTTGCTGTGCTTCCTTTCAATGTCACATGTGATAGAGAACACAAAATCTTGCACTAAAGTCGAAGAAATGTTACTTTTTACTAATTGGTTGTTTTTGCATTTCTCAGTACTTAGTTAATAGATATCATAACTGATAACATATTGAGATGGTACTATATAATTTTTGAACGATAAGAACAATGGTAAATGTGTATAAGCGCGCATTGCCATTATGGGGTTACATGGGATTATGGGTTGCAAAAAATTCATAAAATTTCTTATTAAATTCTACAACACCTATTAAATATTGTCCCATATTTTCTGGTTGATTCGAGTAATGGTTTCGGAGATGCTAGCCTTGTGCGCTCGAGGCTAGCTGGCAAGATTTCTCGAGAACCACTCAACCGATCTTCATGAAATTTTACATAGGTCTTTGAAATACAATTCTTAAAGACTTGGACTAAGGATTTTTTTCGATAACAACTATTTGAAAAAAATGTCGCAAATTTTTCATTGAAATTTAATTTTTTTGTAAAATTGTCTGCCAAAGTCCAATTTTTAGTTTTTTTCCTTCGTGCCAGTTATAAGTTAGGGTTTTAACTAAAACATGTATTTTTTCACTTTAAATGATCCTGTAAGGAGTTATCCTGCCAACGCGGGCGCATCTTTTTTCCGAGGAGTCACCGGAAATGGCGTCGCAATGGCTGACATTTTATTTACGATTTCGTAACAATTGCGCCACCCTTTGTTGGCGATGATGTGTCATTTACCTAATTTCCACGTAACCAACTATATTTTTCAAAGCGTGCGGTTTTACTCACTTTCGACACACTGTACGTACATATGTATGTACGCGCATGTACATATTTGTTTGTGAACCATTAAGCATATCAACGTTGCGTGTGATAACGATCGGCAATTGCGTTTAAATGCGATAATGTTGATGCTGACGCAACGCGCCGATATTGGGCAGCAATAAGATGATGAATAACGCAGCTCATTTAATGCTGCCTCAACTCACTTAAGCGTTATTTTGCTGATTGTTGTTGCTAATGGTTCTTTAACGTGCCGCGTAATCACAGAATGGCCAAATCATAAAAAAACTAAAAAATGGTAAATGAAACAAAAATAAAAGTACAACAACAGCAACAAATCCACAGTAGCTCAACTAATTGTACGTCTCGCCGATCAATGAGCGTTCGTTCGGTGCAATCTGGATTTATGGTGACCAAATGTGAAGCGTTAACCAATATCAACCGATAACTACCGCAATACTAATGAGCTTTAGAAGTACAACAAAAGCAACAACACTTGATTTCTTGACCAAGTTGTTGAACTTCGTCGAGAAATAAAAAAAGAGCGCTCGTTACAGCTGCGACGCCGCCAGTTAAGTTGTCGCGTGTGTTTGTGTGTGTTGTTGTTGGCAGCGCAGCTATGCGGCTAAAGCTTTTGTTGGCTTACTCCGAACACGGCGCATTCAGAACGAGTTTGGAGCGTGTCGCGCGTGGAGGTGTAGAGTGCTACATATTGCAGTGATCGTGTTCGACTCTTATTTAGTGGTAAATGTTAGCGAAGATCTGTCTACCTGCCTGTGCCCACGGTGCGGATACGTTACGGCCAAATAGCCAGAGAGTTTACCCAAACGGACTGCGCGTGTGCGATCGCTCAAACGCGGATGCAAGTGCATTGACAATAAAATCGTTGTAATTATTATAATTTTCACGTTGTTCGTAAGACACTTCGGCACATTAATTGTGTGAAAAAAAATATTGAAACAGTATACATTGTATGGAACCTACAGCAGTTTCAAAATTTAAATTCGAAATTTCGCGTAAATATTACAAATGCAATTATTTATTGAATTTTAACGAGCCTTTATTGCCGTTATTGATCGTGGAGACGAAGAAAGTTTTCATGGCACGGACGTTTTGAAATAAAATATCGCGTTAATATTATTGTTTCGATTTTGTTGGAGTATTTTTTATAATTACGGCGTAAAATTCAATCCAAACGCTTAAATTAAAGCATTTAAAACAATTGAACAAAACAACCTTCTGAGCAATGTAAGTTATAAAAATACAATTTTATATTTCGAAACATGTTTTGAACGTGCTGAGAAAGTGTGTGTCGATTCGAACACCTCTGTCAATAAATTATGGATTCTTCAGATTTGCTTTAGTCCTACTCAGAATAATTTGAAAGTCCAGTTGAAATATTGATGTTTCGCTTTTGTGGTGTTTTCGTGTCGAGACAAGTGTGAGCCTGTATTTGACTTTCTGGTCAATTTGATGATTTTATATTTTACAATGATTCTTAAAAATGCCGAAAAATGAAGGTAGTCGTGATAACGCTAGTTTTGTTAAAAAATAAATTGCTATTCAAAGCAAATCTGAATATGTTTAGTATAACGCGCATAATTTTCATATTTATTTGAGACTGTAAAAAATTTGTTGTTTAATTTTTAAGAATTTTTTTTTAATAAAACAAAAAAAAAAATAACTTTCTTAGGCAATAATTTTCTTCACTTGTGTAACCGATTTTTGAACGATTAACGATGTCTAGAAATCATATGCCGTGGACAGTTTTTAAAGCATATATACTTCACATAGGTCACTAATTTCAGATAAAAATCATTTGATCTGGCTCTTCGGTTTACGATTTCTAGGCATCGAAGTATTATTTTATGATTTCTTTTAATGCAGCTTTCTCCCATAGATATAAGCTGAGTTAAAATCTTGAAATGAAATACATACACAAATTTTGTTCATAAAAAATTTACAAAAAAAATTATATAACTTAAATTTTAGTTTTTAACTTAAATGATGCTGAACAGCAATTCGACGCGATTAGCACTTTTTAACACCCTCGGTCATGATTATCCTATACACTTAGGCTTAGAAGGTCTAGTTTGCGAAAACGTTCCCCTTCATAAGCAACTGACCATATTCAACAGCTGTTTTTACCAAGCTAAGCTTATTTATTATTTGAATGTTAATGTTGTTGAAGGTGGACTTCAAGGTAGTAATATATATACTACTATATAATTTATATGCCATTTTTACACATTTCCTACTTCGTTTTAATACTGTTGAACATGCACTTGTAAATTTGCATAATCAGTTTTCAAATTATGAAATGGATTTTGCTATCTACATATGTACATTAGGATGGTTCTTAAATGTGTTAAAAATGTGTTTTCGATTTCTTATAAACTATAAGGAGTTTCCAGGGTTTACGGGGTTCAAAAAATATAATTTTTTTTAATCTTATTAAATTCAACAACACATCTAGAATATTGTCCTAAATTTCAAGTCTCCGAAGTCCAAGTAATAGCTTCGGAAATACAGTCTTGAGATTTTTTTTAACCCGAGGATACCTATGTAACCCCTTAACTTAATTCGATATTTATAGGCCTCAGTTAGTCCCCTCATTGCAGACGTACAAGATGTCTCACACGGAGTGTAAAATAATATCACCCTGGTCGTTCATACCCGTTATAGGTAGTATCTTCGGTGTCATCTCAGTAAATTTGCGAAGTAGACATAATCGCTGGTGTTAAGGGTTATTAGTGAAATAATACTAAAATTTTTTGAAAAATCGAACACTTCCTGTTTCACGGTTCACCTTAATGTCCACATATGTTTTAAGTGGGCGCTATACCTAATTGTTATGCTTTGGAGGTTTGCATTTGATTTGGTGTTTTACTCCAACTACAATAGACGAACCAAAAGGGGCATAAAGAAAAAGTAAAAAAATGAAGACGTTGTTATTAATTTTTCAAAGTTATCATGTCATTTAGCAACGTAATAATGTAATGCTTTCGCAAACAATTTCTTTTAAGAGAGCTTAGAGAAGAGAAATGGTAAATCAAAGACAGCTTGCTTATTTTTAGCTATATGCGAGCATATTTCTTAAAGTACTTGTATATCTACAGAAGTAACCATTTTAAATACATATTGAGATTGATAATTTTCTGTTGACATTTAATCTCTGAAATTAGACGTTTTACATTTGTGAAAGTAATAGTTTTAAAAGTTTTAATTATACAAATATACTGACTCTTAACATCGCCAATATAAAAATATTTTTTAGCAAGGATTTAACATTGAATTATTATACTATGAATAAACGGTTATAAGTTCTGTTGATAACTCAATAAAAAGCAGTAAAAATGTGATTATCAATGAAAACTTTACAGCCTCTTGAGTGCCACGCGGCTAATAAAAAAGTTAAAATTTTTTGGTATTTTCTACGTCCAACTCAGTCATAATCGTCAAGCGTCATAAAATGTATAAACAATTTCCTTTTCATATCAGCTGTCAAAATATTTCATACTAAATGAATTTATAACTGTTATTTATTGCTTTTCCACTATCTAAAACGGAACGTTGCTATATTGCTGATAATTTGTTCTAATTATTAGAAAGTTGGTAATGTCGTCTTCGGGACTTTTTGAAAACGTCACTGGTTTAGTTGTGTGTACATAAGTTTAGATAGAGAGCATTTGCGGTCGACGATATATACTAAGTATTAGAGAGGGCCCTATGAGTTCTAAGGCAACGTTGAACAATCTTTTGATTTTTATGAAATGCTTTTTCAAGTCGATATCAAGTCGGAATTCTTTGAATTATGTATCAAAACAACACTTTAATAACATACTATATATTTAGTTCTGACACTGACAGCTTATTACGAAAGTCAGTAAGTCACAGATCTGCTTTTGTTGACTTTCCTGATTGTGTGTTTTTTAAGTAATATTGGCGCAGTTGTTCAATTTCGATTGAGGTTTAGGTGAGAACAGGGCTAATGTCGAGCATACTCTGTGCGATTAGTCAGTGAGCCAATGTACTCGTAATATATTTTGCTGGCGGTGTTATTGAACAAAAAGTTAATTATTAAGAGCGCTTTGTGTCTACACATTCACGTGTTTCCTAACAATATTTTTCGTGGCGCAATAATTATATTTTACTTGTATCTGCAATAACATACACACATATGTACAAAGATATACATATATGTTAAATATGTTTTTTATTTCTTTCCAATAATGAAATTAGTAATATTAATTTCAAATGTTATATTGGACGAAAGTTAATGTTTAACAATGACACGCGTATTTTCACTAACAGTTATATTTTACTTGTGGCTAACGTTTATATGCATATTCTCCATTTAAATGAGTATAAAATTGTATGTTTGGTTGCTATTAAGGTTTCTTTATTTTAAATGGCATTCCAACTTCAGTCAACAACCTTGAGCGGCTCAAGTGTTCTTCAGCTTTGTTATGGTTTTGTTCAGTTTATTCATATTCTTTCTCGGTTAATTTAGTGTACGTGTTTTATGTATAACAAATGTAGTAACCAAAACAAAACAAAAAAAACACAGTTGGATTTTTTCAACTCGGGAAAGGCATTACATACGTACATGGTATGCACATGAGTAGTTGGCTTTCTGAATTAATTTAATTTCATTGACGTATTTTCGGCTGATTAATTGCACTTGTTGCTTTTTTGATGCTTTTGTTTTAATTTTTTTTGTTTACCTACAAATTTTTTTTAGTTTATACAAGCATTATAACTCAAAAAGTGCACTTAATTACTAATAAGCTCACGTTTTTATTATGTCGTAAGGTTATTGTGTCTGGCTCATTTACATTTGATTTTGATTCTTGTTACATACGTATGTACATATAGGATATTTTAAAGAGTTATATAACTTCCCAGAGAGTTAACTGTCAAGGTTGACAAATTCATTTGTCATTTCTGTTATGTTTACTTAATTTTACGGACCAAACCATTCAGAAGAAGCAAGTAAGTCCAATCTCGTATGAATTACGGATATTTTCTATTAAAATTTAGGTTTAAAGGTGATAACTACAGACATATGTTAGTGATTCATTCATATCAACAATTGTTTTCTAAATTGGCCAACTATGTCAAGTGATTTAATTCCTTTAGTCTACTTTTGGTTCTACGACATTTCAAGATTAACGTTCTTAAACTAGATACGATTGGTTAGTTTTGCAAGCCAACATTTTCTGGATTTCATTTTAAATGAAAGCACAATATTTCAGGGACATATTAGAGTCAGTGTAAACAATGTTGTAATGATATATAAACTTCAAAAGTAAGAGGGAATTATAATGAAATCGACATAATTCTCGCCCACTACATATGTATATGTTTTTCTTTCCAGATTATTTTCTCAAATACTATAAGAGTCACGACATTTAATTAAGTAATCGTTTACGTTTTTGTACCATGATTTATGGAGGGGAATTATAATATGATTCACTTTTCAAGTGTTATATATCTTTTGCTTTATTCTCTGAAAGAGAATAATACCAGTGTTTAAGTGATATAAAACTCACAAACAATACAATATTTCGACTTTTAGTCCAAGATTAAAGCAAAGTGCCTTCTCTAAGCTGATCTAAAATGCTGGTTTGAAAAAAAAAATCTTGTTCTTTGGTACTTTTTTTCAAATATTTTATATAGTTTTACTCACATATTATTTACTTTATTTAATTTTTTATGTCCTGCAATTTCTATACACACTTATTCGTGTAACTAAATTATAAAAACTTAGTAACAAAGCGAACGTACGCAAATATAGTAATATATAATTTCCGGCGCTTTCCCTCCATAAAAGCTATAGGCACGGGTTATTTATTGTGTGAATTTTCTTCCAATTCAAAGGTCAAAAATGCATATAAATAAATATCTTTTTAAAGAAAACCGGTTTCACTTCGGAAACTCCGTGCGCTTGAATACTTGAGTACTTTGCATGATTATTGTACAAAAACGTACTGGCCAATATACAAACGTAAAAATACTTGGCCAATATACAAACGATTGCAATTAAAATCATTTTATTTGTTATTATCTTACTTGTATTTGCACATTTATTATGCCCTTGTTATATATAATGCTATAAATCTATATATGTATGTACATACGAATAGTATGTATGCCAAGAGCACATATTTATCTATGTAAATATGGATAACTGTCAGTACGTGTGTTTGTGACCTTTTGCAACGAGTTTATCTTCAGAAACGGTAAAAGTTGTTTAAACACACCATACACATACATACAAATGTAAATAAATTATAAAATATTTACAGAGACATGAGTACAACACCTGTACATATGTGTTGATTTGTAATGCCTAAGTAGGCTTCTTAATAGAATTTACTTTGTTGTTCACATTCCGATAATATAAGACGCAAGAAGTGCTTCTATCTTTGAAAGCACCCGAGTGTGTCTAGGAAAAATTCTCGAACAATTGATTACCTTGTCGACTCCGTAAAACAATTAAACAATTACTTAGTAATCTATAAATTCATAGAATAACTTGTTGCTTAGCAGTTATAAACTCAGGCAGTTATAAATGGTCCAATGAATGAAAGTATGATAGTTATATAACTTTAGGCCACTGAAGAAATAATTCCATTTAAGTCTGATGAAGTTTTACATTTCTGACCCGATTCAATAGAACTCTATTTGCTACATAATGTATAAAAAGGTAGACTGAAACAAGGTTGGTTTAATACTCGGTTCCAAGAGTAGTTAGAAACGATTTTTAATGGATAATTAAATGAAAGGAACCTGAGTAAATCTCAGGGATCAACAAAGCATATGGTATGCAGGGTCAATCGTTAGAAATAAACATCATTGCAGCTATTAAACTTGCTGATAAGTGAAATGTAAGTCCAGGATCCAACTATAACATATTCCATAAAAATGTCGACCAAAAAGATTCCACATTATTTACACCCTTATCCTGAGGAAGTCCAATAATGGTACTACCAATGCCGGAGCTTTAGTTAGGCTCAAGAGGCCACCCTTGCTCAAAAAGACTGATTTTTTTTGCAATATCTTTTTATTTACTGAATCTGCTTTTTGTTTTAAAAGCCTAACAATAAGTTATAAAATCTTAAATCTATTTAAAAATTAGACAAGCTTAAGCAAGTGATTGAACTGTTTTGGTGATACGTTGCTCCTTAGGCATATCTCTTCTTTTAAGGCGTGTTTGATCGCAGGAATGTACTAAAGCATTAGCCATGTGTTTGGGTGATCTCGGAATTTAGATATATATTGAATTCTGCTGTCTTCTACTTCTTTCTTTACCATAGAAATACCAAGGACTTTATTGATATTTCATTACGCATGTACCATGGTGAACACGTGATTGTTCTAAGCATTTTTGATTGGAACCCTTGTATTATATCAATATTAGTTGCACAGGTCGTACCCCACAGTTGAATACCATGCATCCAAATCGGCTTATGACCGCATTATAGAAAAGCACTTTGTTGTCTAGGCTGAGTTTGAAGTTTTTATTTAAAAGCCAATTTAAATTTGCAGTTCTTATCTTCATGCGAGTTGTTTTACTAGATATATGTTTTCTCCACGTAAGCCTTCTATCTAGATGAATACCAAGATAAGTTACTTCATTCGCTTGGGGTACTAAAATATTGTTAATTTTTACTGCTGGACACATTTTTGGTCTTGGCGAAAACGTAACATGCTTACAGTTTTGTTCATTCACATTTATACGCCAGTTGGCTAACCATTCTTCGACAGACCTTAAGTGCTCGGCTAATATTCTGGATGTTATTATGTGGCATTTGTTACGGCTCACTAAAGCTATGTCATCCGCAAAAGTTGATGTTAATATATTATAAGCTGTTGGAAGATCTGCTGTATATATGATGTATAAAGTTGGGCCTAAAACACTGCCCTGTGGTACACCAGCCCTTATCTGTCGTTCATCAGATATGAAATCTCCCACTTTTACCATAAATTGTCTATTTTTTAAATAAGACTCCAATGTTTTATATAATTCTAAAGTTAGAATGTTTTTAATCTTATATAAAAGGCTTTCATGCCACACCTTATCAAACGTATGAGCCACGTGTAGAAATATAGCTGAACAGTACTCACTGTGCTCAAATTGTTTTCTTATTTCATAAGTAATTCTATTTATTTGCTCTATCGTGCTATGTTTTTCACGAAACCCGAATTGGTGCGTTGGTATTATATTATTTTCTTCTTGGAGGAAAGGAGTCATCTTTGATAGTAAAACTTTTTAAAATATTTTAGAAAGACAGGGTAGAAGACTGATTGGTCTGTATGAAGACGACTGTGTTATCTTTCCCAGTAAGCTGGACAGCTCAAAGTTGTTCTTTGGGCAATTAAGTTGAAATGCCTTTTCTAGGTGAAACAAACAATGAGCCTTTTCCTCTTCACTTTGAGACCAATTTCCAATCATGTCTCGTATAGGCATGTTGGAGTCAGTTGGTGTCTTCATGGACTTTTGGGCTTTCTAAAGGGAATTTTGCTTGCTTGAATTTGGACACAGCTTCTTTATATACATTTCAGTGTTGAATTCTTCCTCACTTTCAAGCGTTTTTTTTTAATTTACGTACAGCTGAGTTTAATTGAAGCTGAATGGAAGCGAAGTTGAGCGTGGCGGTCTTGCGAAAGTTTTGAAGCATATTATAAAAAAATAATTAAAATACATACTTAAAAAATAAATTTAAAAAAATATTTACACAGTTTTACGAAAAAATTAGTGAAAGAAAAAAATACAACTGAAAAAATTAGAAAATATTTTTCTATTGTACCGCTAGATTTTTTTGTTTATAAGCAACTTTGGGCGTTTAGGTCATACAAATATTAAAATGAGTAAAGCACGAAAAGGGCTGTGTAATGAAGACATACAGCAGATTTTGAAGATAGACTGGGACAAATCTTCTGACGAAGAGTGTAATGAAGACATACAGCAGATTTGGAAGATAGACTGGGAAAAATTTTCTGTCGAAGAGTGTGATGAAGACGATGAAGAGTTTTTGGAGAAGGATTTGAAAGAGCTTTTAGAAAATGGTGAAGAATTAGAAATCAATATATTAAAAAATACTGCCAACCAAGAAATTTCTAAAAAATCAGAAAATATGGATGACTTTATTATTGAAAAGTTGATGTTTCCCAATTGAAATGGAGAAAAAGATCAATCGACTTTCAAGATGTTACTTGGAAAGAGTCAGAAGAAAACATTAACATAGTAAATAAGCCGATTCAATATTTCTACACTTGTTTTGATGTTGCTTTAATCAAATTGATTGTGGAACAGACCAATATGTATTCCCTCCAAGGGTCCTTGGAGTTTTGTTTTACACAATAATTCAAATTAACAGGAATAACAGATTCGATTCCGAGAAATAAATTTGAGAAAATAAAGAAATTTATTCATTTTTCTGATAAGTCGAAACAACCATCTCAAACCGATAATAATTATGGCAAATTATACAAAATTCGTCCACTATTATCGTTGCTCAAAGAAAAATTCAACAATCTGTCTTAAGAGGAACACCAAAGCATTGATGAGCAGGTCATAGCATATAAAGGTAAGTTCAGAGGTATGCAAATGCAATAAATAAAAGCTTTCGGTTATCAGGTTAATTGCATATTTTACGAAGATCATCCTTCAAGCAGTACAACCCTACTAAGTTCCAACAATTGGGACTGATAATGTTCACGCGGGCAGGCTCGTCAGGAATTATTTATGACTTTGCGCTATACGTTGTACCAAAATTTAAAAATTACAAACTGTATTTTGATAACTGGTTCACTTAAGTAACCCTTGAAAAAGTTTGGCAGGGGATCCTATGAAATAAAATTTGAAGCTAATCTTGGCATTGCTGCAGTGCGCTGGCTGGTTATTGTCCACATTTGTGGGAGATAAACCAATCGCAAAATGTGTTGAAGTTCCGGGACCTGCTATTGTTTCAACATATAATAAACAGCTTATAAAGTGAAACATCGCTCTAATAAGTGGTACATGAAAATATTTCACTGGAGCCTAAGCACAGTAGTTAGCAATTCCTGGCTTTTGTATCGGAAACATCTCAAAATCGTTAATCCAAACATCAAGAATATGCCACTTATAAAATTCCAGATGGATATCGCAACTGAGCTCTTAAGCGCTACGCCGGTGTTTTCCAGTTCTACTCAAAAGAAGAGGGGACGCCTTAGTTCAATGCAAAATGTAGAAACCGACTCAACTCTGGATTCACTTTCTTTCTCAGAAGCGTCTAGATCGAAACGCCGTCATGTTGTTTAAGAACCCCCCAACTCATAGCGATATGATGAAAATGGTCATTGGATAGTTTGGGGAGAGAAAAGACGATCCCGTCTTTGTAAAACCGGAACACCTCTCTCAAAATGCATAAAATGTGGTGTTCGCAATTCGCACAAGAACTGTTTTTTATCTTATCACTCTTCAAATAAAAAACAAACATATATGTATATGATAAATAAAGAGAAATCTCTTGTATATATATTTTGTCCTTTGCATGTATTTACATATATCACTCAATTACTGCCCTAAACGCCCAAAGTTGCTTATAAGCAACTTTCAATGTCTTTTGATCGGATCACGCTAGAGAGCTAAAACTTTTCATGCCAGTTAGTTGAGCCATTTTAAGTCAGAAAATCAAGAAAAAGTGCGGTCCTGAAGGGTTAAGCTTTCTTCAATATCTCTTCCTGTATTTATTTTGTGCTCAATATTAATTAAATCACGTATTTTTTATATTTTAGCCAATTCTTTTTATAAGATGTTAGACCCACTTTTGGATCAACGAATATAGGTTGTTCACATATCTTTATTAGTACAGGAGAGTGATGAGGAGATAAATCAGTACATGTATCAACTGTTATGTGCGATTTATCTATCTATCTGGTATTTTGTTGCGATCACTAGGCCGCAGCGATTTTTTATAGTTATTGTTGTAGCTTGTAATTGAGCTGTGCCATAAGATTTTAATGCGTGGTGATTTAACCGTTTTCTAACCAACACTGCTGTTCCTCCATGTGCCTTTCCATCTGGGTGGTTTGTAACATAGAGTCTAAATCCCGGTATAAAGAAATTGTTTTTGTTCGTAAGATGAGTTTCTGACAAAAGCATAACATCTATATCATTTTCATCAAGAAATCTAATAATATCCAATTTATGTTGGTTAACACCGTTAGCATTCCAGAA
Source organism: Bactrocera neohumeralis (assembly GCF_024586455.1). Classification (NCBI taxonomy): domain Eukaryota; kingdom Metazoa; phylum Arthropoda; class Insecta; order Diptera; family Tephritidae; genus Bactrocera; species Bactrocera neohumeralis. Next base: position 57,078,256 of record NC_065923.1, on the reverse strand, counting down.
ACAAATGTTCAATACATATGATATTCAACATTTGGTTACGACGTGCTTGAATGCGCTGTGACAACTTCGATTTCAAACCTTTATGTACAGGGCAACCACTGTAGTTAGCAGAGTGATTTCTGCATTTTTTATTTAAATCCTTTTTTTAAAGAGTACTTTTTGAAGTAGGATGTAGATCACCACACACCACAGAGACACTGCGTAGAGTGCAATATGCTTTCGTGTGTCCATACTCTTTGCAGTTTGTACTGGACCATTTCTCTTATGTGGTTCCTCAACAGTGATTCTGCGATGGAGCAGATATTTTAAATTGTAAATCGGGTGTACTTAATTTTTCTTTGGTTGGTTAGAATTTGGCATCACTTCTATTTTGTACATTGGTTCTGGCACTTTGTTCCTGTTAAAAATATTTATTATAGATTTAATGCTAAAACCACCTTCTTCCAGTGCTTATTTAACATCTTTAGCGTCTACCGAAGACTCTATACTTTTTATGAAAACAACTAAGCCTTTTGAGCTCTTAAGTTGGTAAGAGTAGTAATTCTTGTTATTTTTTTACAAGTACTTTACAATATCCATGAAACTTTTTTCAGTGTATGTTTGAATTTTTGTTTCATCTATGTTATCTTTTTTCATGGGCACAACATGAAAATTGAGCTACGCTCACGCAAATAGAATGTGGTGATACCCTTTGTATCATCGTTAGGCTCGTTGCTCAGCAAGGCAAATCTGTTGCCATTTAGGATTTTTGGCTTTTTGGGTGCTGTTTGAAATTTTTTGGTATTGACCGCTGATTTAAGTGGACTCGATTTCCTTTGTACATTCACGTAGCGGTTAATACCAATCTGAACAGATGTTCCGTTTTTGCATGGTACATTCTCACCTTGCGTTTTGTTTTCCTTCGCTGTTCATCTCAAATGCATTGCGCAGAAGCTAAGTGTTCTAGTATGCACATCTAGTTACCCTGCCAATCAGATCTTTCTACTTCACTACTGAATAATGTTATTCACCAACATACTTCAATGAAATGGTCTACCTCATCAATTCAGAACTCAAGAAATATTTTTGGAATCAAAAAAGTGATTCTTTCTTGCGGTTCATCAGTTTTTCTGAAAACAAATGTCGAAGTGGATTTCGGAAAAGAGTTCCTTGTTGAACTGCCCTGAAGCTCTTTGTTAAGTAAATATTCTTTAGGCGAACGCGATATTGGTCAATTGAAACCATAAAATGGAAAAATTCGTTATATGGCGTCTAATTTGATGTTTGAAATGAATTTGCTGCACCGGAAGTTAGAAAATATCTTATAAACCATGCAGGTTATATATGTTAGTTAAAAAATATTGACATTTAAAAATAAAAAATAAAAGCGGATAACTGTAATAGCTATATAACTGTATATAATTGAAAATAATTGTTACCATGTTTGATAATCTCTGGCTATCATTCTTTTGTAGTAGACTAATTTGTACCGAACAGGAAAGTCAGTTTCATATAATGAATAAAACTAATCCTTTATGGCCTTCATTCGAAAGATACTACAATTAAATATAACATTTTAACACAACTGGGTATACGTCAATAGCATAGAGATTGTGTTCGCTGATGTTCTTAAAATAATTACACTTAATTATCTTTCCGATAAGGCTTGGATTTGTTGATAACACGTTGCCATTGACAGAAGTGGCCTAAATTAGTTACGCTAATCAGCTAGTACCCAATTCCCAGGCTAAATGATTAGACATACATATAAGTTTTCATTATAAAGTATTCTGTAAACCACACGCGATATATATAGTATGTGTATCTAATGGAAAGCTTTTTTCATTTTTAGCAGCAACACTACCGAATAGAAAATACCAAAAACATTGAGATCAAAGAGGAAAACCGCATTTGATTGCAAAAATGTCGAAATTCTGGGCCGCCTTAACCCGACGAAAAACGGATGATGTCGTAGAAAACGAATCACAATTGGCACGTGTACTCAATCTCCTCGATCTGACTGCACTCGGTGTAGGCAGTACGCTCGGTCTGGGCGTATACGTTCTCGCCGGTTCAGTCGCCTACAACATTGCCGGTCCAGCTGTGACCATATCATTTCTCATCGCTGCGCTTGCTTCCGCTTTTGCCGGCATTTGTTATGCTGAATTTGCAGCACGTGTGCCAAAAGCGGGCTCTGCATACGTTTACAGCTATGTAACAATTGGCGAGTTCGTAGCGTTCACTATTGGTTGGAATCTGATATTGGAATATGTGATCGGTATGAGTACATGCTTATATTTGTGCATTTATAGCATAATTTCCTTCTCGAACAGGTACCGCCAGTGTAGCTCGCGGTCTAAGCGGCTACTTTGACGCGCTTATCGATAATAGTATGTCGAAGGCGTTGACGGAGGCTATACCTATGCATGTGGACTTCTTAGCAAAGTATCCAGACTTCTTGGCTATGGGTGTAATTTTGCTGCTGGCGGCATTACTTGCCTTTGGTGTGAAAGAGTCCAGTTTCTTGAATAATATTTTCACGGCTGTAAATCTGATCACCATTGCTATAGTGTTAGTTGCTGGTGCTATAAATGGTATGTACACTGTAAATAGTTGAAAACCATCTTTTACAACCTTTTTCGTCTTATTTACAGCTAATCCCGCTAACTGGAGTATATCAAAAGATGATGTACCCGAGACTGATGATAATAAATTCGGCAGTGGCGGTTTTATGCCATTCGGTATCGCCGGTGTTATGACTGGTGCCGCGAAATGTTTTTATGGTTTTGTAGGCTTTGATTGCATAGCCACAACTGGAGAAGAGGCAATAAATCCAAAGCGCAATATTCCACTTGCCATCGTCATTTCGTTGATCATCATATTCTTGTCTTACTTCGGCATTTCGACGGTACTTACTATGATGGTGCCTTACTTCGAACTGGTGAGTTTGAAATAGAAACTTTCAGTGTGCTCTTTGAGAACACCGATAACAAGAGAGCACAAATGTATGTATATAACCTTGCCATTCGAATATGTTTTAATAACCGTGTCTCAAAGTATTTTTGGACAGTTCTCTGAAAGCCTGAAGGGCGTTGAAACTTATTTTCAAAGCTTACAAAATAATCTTTTTACAAATTATAGTTTTTGTCAATTATATTCTTCTGATGTTAATCTCTTCACAAGTCACTATCATTTTTCATTTTCTTTTAGGATAAAGATGCACCATTCCCGAAGGCTTTTGACGACATTGGTTGGTCCGCTATTAAGTGGATCGTTACAATTGGCGCAGTCTTTGCCTTGACCACAAGTTTGTTGGGTGCTATGTTTCCCTTGCCGCGTGTACTTTATGCTATGGGCAACGACGGAATTCTCTTCAAATCGTTTTCAAAAGTACATAACTACACCCAAACGCCCTTGTTGGCAACAATTATCTCGGGAATTTTCGCGGGTAAGCATCAACAAAAAGTTTAGAAACACTGGAATAAAATTAGAGTAAGAATAATATTAATTTATCTAAAAGTTACGACCTAGTTCCAGTATCGTTATGATTTCCTTTATTTGAGACTAAAAGGCAAATTTAAAATTGAATTGGAACTTGATTTTATGTCTCAAGGTGAAAGTTTTATTAATGTGTTTATTGAATAGGGTTATTCCACATAAACTATTCTAATCAAATTTACATTTGAGTCCATATTGGAAAACTTGGACCAAGCTTGCCTTTTAAGGATCAAACTTCAAAATATTGATTATAATAACTTCAAAGAGGGCTTAAGTTTGTAGACGAAGCTCAAACATTTATTTTGACCTTGATATATGTATTAGAAATGTATTGAAATTTCTAATAACAGTTCTTTTATGACGCTTTTTCTAGGTGTTATGGCGCTTATTTTCGATTTGGATCAGCTGATCGACATGATGTCCATCGGTACACTATTGGCCTACACAATTGTAGCGATATGTGTGCTCGTACTGCGCTATCAGGATGAAGATATGGATACGAAGACAATCTCCGTTAGTTGTCCCAAAGTTATACGTCAATTCTTCAATGGCAATTCGTATCGTGAACCAAATTTATTTACATCACGTATTACAAAAATAGCCGTCGTAGTATTTGCGCTGGTGTGCATCGTCTGGGATATAGTTGAGGCGATTTGTGGCTTGACTTCGACAGCCGGTGCAGTGGCGCTAGGCGTTATTGGCGTTCTGTTAATATTTATTGTGGTTATAATCGGCATGCAACCGGTCTCGACAATCGAGTTAACTTTCAAAGTGCCACTAGTGCCGTTCATACCCTGTTTAAGTGTTTTCGTGAATGTTTATTTGATGTTCCAATTGGACTTGAATACTTGGATACGTTTCCTTGTATGGGTTGCCATTGGCTATGTGATTTACTTCAGCTATGGTCTGCGTAATTCTACACAGGTGACGCGGAATCGTAACCATGCCGAAGCAGCGATAAGAATGCAACATACGAATCAGGCATTTGAACCGGACTGGAAGGTGGAGAACGGTGTTAATGGGGTTGTGGAAAAGCAGTAGTAGCACTTTATTTAAAGTAAATGAAAACTGAAATGTTGCCATAAACATTAAGCATGTCTTTTAGGGATTTATGATGTCTTGGCAACCCTTTTTATTACACGAAATTACAAATATCTAGCGTTGTCGAACTTAAATGTAGATTTAAGCGTGGCGTATATACCTCCTGCTGTTCGGAAATGTCTATACTGCAAAATGTCTATATTGTTTCAGGTTGTTTAAGAAATTAGAATTGTCCACATATAAATATTCCTTAGAGTAGTAGAATGACAATAACTTTTTAATCTAAAAATATTTTTTTTTTTAATTTTTTACTATTTTGTTAACTATTTTACAAGTAATTTATTCTATTTTATTTTATTTGTATATTCATTTTCGGGATTTCTTGCCTTTCTTCTAAATTTTACAATATTATTACTACTTGAGAAAAAATCATAATATTTTTTTAAATATTGAACTTACATAAGTGCGAGAGAGATGAATAGATTGCGCATGAAAACTAAACGTTTGCCATTGTTGTCTAGTATTTGAGCTGCAGTTTTTCCACAAAAACTGTGCAAGTGTTTTAACAATTTAAAATTAAAATTTGCATAGTAAATTGTATACAAGTAAGCCAATTTTTTAAATTGGTAACGCTCAAATATCCCTTTTGATTAACGCCTGCCACAGGCAATTACGTTGTTTTTATGCGCCCTTTGCATTGTACTACCATTACTTTCTTTTTGTTTACCTTTTTGTTGTTAACTAACAATGTTTTTAAACAATTTTGATAGAATTTATAGTTCTTCCGACAATTTGTGATATTGTAAAAATACAGTATGTATATACCTAGGTAATTGAGATTTTGGTTTTTAATTACCTGTCACAAAAACAAAAAAAACAGTTTTGTAAATGAGTTAAGTCTATTTAATGATAAATGCATGTGTATTATTAGAAAAAAAAACAAGAAGATTTATAAAATTCGAAAAAATAGCTAAACAGTTTTAAATATGTATAAATTGTAATTTATTTTTCAGTAATTTTATTAGTTATGAATGTAAACAAATGTCTGTATATAATGTAAAATAAATCACCAATTTTTAAAATAGTCGAATCGTGATCTTGACGTTCCATCAGTCCAATAACTTATGATTTATCAATAACTATGGCAAGAACCATTCTCCGGGTTGTCGATTGGTTTTAAGTATGTAAAATGTATATTCATTAAACAAGTTTATATCCACTATTTTTTTAATGACTCAGTGAAGGAGTTACTTTTGAACAATTTACATTCAAAAAATTCTAAGCTACCTCAACCTGTGTGTGTGTAAGATCACTAATACATATATATAAAAATATAGACTTTTTATAAGAATTTTTCGACTGAATTCGGACTTCATTTTGTCTCATCATTCTGATAATTTGTATATGGTATTCACATACATATATAACTCCATATAACAGGAGATCCTTTAGAGGTACTTTTTTCAGTAGCTTTTCTTCGACAGATCACGCTGTCATGTTATTTTTGTTCAGTATTAGTTGGCATTTGATCATGGAAAGACTTACTTCTAAACAACTTTTACAAATTGCTTAACTTTATTACGAAAATTCACGTTTTGTAAAGAATGTGCTTCGCTCAACTTATGGTCAACATAATCGGCCTACTGAGCGTACTATTCGCGACACCATCACCCACCTTGAGACCCAGCATTCATTATTGTATAATATTCGACAGAATAAACCACGTCCCGCACGAAGTGAAGAAAATAAAGCAGCCGGAGCTGAGAATGTACATGATGACGTATGCAACGACTTGACGCATTTTACGTCGAGACCTTAAATTGAAAACGTACAAAGAACTGAAGTCGATCGACCTTCCCTAGCGACATCGCTTCGCTCTATGGGCTCTTGAAAAGTTCCAAGAAGATTCGACATTTCGAATCAGATTTTGTTCAGCGATGAGGTCCATTTCTGCCTCAATGGGAATGAGCTTTCATTTCACCCAGTACGGTATGGTTTGTGGGCCGGATGATTCCACCGTCCATATTTCTTGAAAAATTATGCCGGCGATAACAGGTGTTTGGAAGTGAACCGCGTACCATAAACAGGTGGTGATTCCTGCATAACACTGATAACATAAAAAGGTTTGTCAGCCAGGTTTCGGACGTGACCGCATTCAACTACAATCAGAAACTCTTGTGCAATTGCGTTCTGAACATTGTGAAAGGTTAAACTTCGATTCAAATGTGGTTCTGGCATTATCAAAAATTTACTTGTTTGGAAAAGTCCTTCCATGATGCTGATCGCTTCTATTACGAAAACGAATGGGAATGTTTCATATGAAGCATAATCCATTTTACGTGCTACTTATCGTAAATAACATAGTTCGATATATAGTTATGAAATGACAGGTAATTAGAGTTTAAGAAACATTTCTTATCCCATCAACGGCATTTGCACTATCATATCTTTTTGACTTCCACGTCAATTCAACTTTTCACTTATTAGTACGGGATAAACGTATATATAGCAATATAATAATATTTGTTTAAGGGTTTAGCTGAGCCAGACGTGTCTATGTTTTTATAATATGTGAATTTTCCCGCTTATTTGGTTTAAACTCTAACATCAAACGAACTAAGCGAAGGGCTAATTGTGAGCCCAAGAGTAACTAACTGTTTTTTATATAAAAGCCATACCGACACATATCAAAAGGGCTGACGTTTGCTGTAGACAGGACCTTACAGCTTTATTACATTATCAAAATAAGAATTGTGCAGGACAAAAAGTGTTGATTTAAGTGAAATAAGAACTGAAGTGTGCAGAAAAAGTCCTCTTTTCTAGGAGAGGGGCGGTAATGTCAAATAACTCATACGACATTACATTATTTTTTCAACGGATTGAGTATGAGCTGACTATGCGACGGTGCGGCACTGACGCTAGACTTTAGCATGCGCATGTGTCAAAATTCCCATAGAGTTATTTCCATTTAAAAGACGACAATGATGAAATTATTCAAAGTAAGTAAGGACGGTTGACTTCGAACCGAATCACATCTTCTTATTATGGAACTAGGAGTAGGCCAGGTATCATCAGATTTCATCCGTTTCACACTGTCGGTAGGAGTTTTTATAATATTTTCTCCAGGAGTATTTTGTTTCTGTAGCTTTAGTTGTTTAGGAGCTATGTACATTAAACCTAATAGAGGGCGGGGCTACCCCCACTTTAAAAAAATGTATAGCCCACAGGTGGCCTTGCTATTATGATCCCCTGTAGCAGTTGCATATCTTAATAAACAAAATTTATAAGTTTTCGTTAACTGCCGTTATCTACAAGCTCGTCTTTAATTTTTTGTCAAGGAACACGTGTACCAAGTTGCATTACGATATTTCAATTTTTACTCAAGTTACAACTGGTCTCATCAATAAGGTTCAAAACTACAAACTCCCATAATCTGTACTCTCAACCAAGTTTTATTAGCAAAGCGCCGTAGGGATGTGTAGTGTTGACGTTTCTTGGACTAATGTTGAACTAGCTTGGTATATACACATTTGGTAATAAACAAACATAGTTATAGTAGGTCAATAGGACTAGAAACCATCCATATGGGTATTCATAAATAAAAAGCGAAGGCAGGCACTGGCTGCAAACCAGGGATAAAGGGATGCCCAACATATTCCAGTGTGAGAGCGCCTCAAAATAAGCGTTTTTTATAACATTTTCGATTATGGCCAGATCGAACAAAAGAAGAATTTTTGGGCATTTAAATTAAAACACCCAACATTTATTACGATTGCAAATTGTTATATATTGGACTTTTAATATATGGCGAAACTACTTAAGTCCTTTTTTAAGATTTTATGGTATATTAAAACAACTAAATTTTGATCTTTCAATACTTAATAAGGTGAATTAAGCCTGTTAGTCCTCAATTAATAAATGTTTTTAATCATTGAAAATTGATTCTACTATGCATTAAATTGCAAAACGTTTCATGAAATATAATTAAATTTCGCATTTTCTTTGATTATAATTGTTTTAAATTTTTATTAGCGATCTTGAACGGCGGTAACAAATTCCTCCGTTCACATGTACTTTTGGCATAATTTCAATCTGGCCATTCTAGTCATTTCAATCGAAAAAAAATTGTCAAGACCTACCCAATCCAGTCAACCGTCAAAGTTCGTTAGGTGAGCGGTTCTCACATTTCCAGAGACAGGAGAGTTAGGGATCTCTTTATCTCTGCTGCAAACTAACGGTAAAGAAAAATATTATTGTGAGGCTAAAACTTTCAAGGAAACAAACTAAACAATTAAAGTAACTAAACAAATTCTTAGGGACAAATTAGGATATTTGGTACATAACTGGGTAGATTAAAGACTCAGCAGACATTTGTACTATGTCTGCATAATGGAGGAAGGCGGAAACTCCGGAATACCTTTTTTGGATTACGTAGAACTCAAAAGTAAAATCCATAAAATTCTCAGATTACCAAATCCGAGGAAGTGCCGCCTTAGCTCAATCACATTATAAGCAATACCTAAAAATTGAGCGAAAATAAGTATTGGTTGAATATAATAAAAACAAGAAAAAACGTTAACTTCGGCTGCACCGAAGCAATTATACCCTTCACAGGTGCATTTCTTTTAGTAACTATGTGTTCAGTTTGTATGGAAGCTATATGCTATAGTAATCCGGTCTGAACAATTATTTCGGCGATTACATTGTTTCCTTAGAAAATAATCTATACCGAATTTGGTGAAGATACATAGTCAAATGTGAAAGTTTTCCATACAAGAACTTGATTCCGATCGTTCAGTTTATATGGCAGCTATATGTTATAGTGGTCCAATATCGGCCGTTCCGACAAATGAGCGGCTTCTTGAAAAGAAAATGACGTTTGCAAAATTTCAAAAGGATATCTTAAAACTGAGGGACTAGTTCGTATATATACAGACGGACGGACGGACAGACAGACAGACGGACATGGTTAAATCGACTCAGCTCAACATACTGATCATTTATATATATACTTTATAGGGTCTCCGACGCTTCTTTCTGGGTGTTACAAACATCGTGACAAATTTAATATACCCTGTTCAGGGTATAAAAACAAAAATAAATTTGTTGAGCGACAAATCCCACATTGACAAAAAACAACTAAATTAATTTTTTACTGTGTATATCTATAATTTGTCGTGCCCATTTGTATGCTTTAGTATTTCTAACAGTTCCTAAATGGTAGACAACAGCCTCACGATATCGTATGGCGCCTAAAATCATGCTAAAACGTGGCAGTCCGGGTATGTGGTATGGTTTGATTTTGTGGTTTGACGTTTGACTCTTTTAATTAAATGCAATGTTGTATATGTATCCAGTATTTTGTTGTTGTTGGTCTCATTAAAACAATTATATTCAATTTGAACCTAAACATGAGTTAAAGCCTAGGCATTTAATGTAATATTAGTAAACATAAATGCTTTTCGAAGCGAGTATTACTGCTATTTGACTGTCTGCCAGACATATGGTGGAATTATAATACCAGGCAGCCAGTCGGCACTTTGTTTATAATGGTATATTTATTTTTCGCGTTATGTTGTTATTTTAAACCTTTGCGGGCTTTCATTTTAAAATTGTGGTCGCTCCTCCGTCACTATTTTCTGTTAGTTTTATTGTGGTTTTGTTTAGCTTTGGTAAATATGCAAAAATAAGCAATGACTGCAAGCAAAGTAACGGTGTTCGAATTTTTGACGTTTCGGATGATTTCAACTTTTCTCATCATCTTGATCATTTATATATATTGTATATAACCCTATATCTATCTCGCTTAGTTTACATACAACCGTTAGGTGAATAAAACTATTATACTCTGTAGCAACAGGTTGCAAGAGTATACAAATATTCGTAAAAGAAAAGTTTCCTTATACTACTTCTCCTTCTTTACTGACGTAGTCAGCCGAGTTAACAAGAGCACTCCAGTCGGTTCTCCTTTTCGCAATGTGGCGCCAATTGGAGATTCCAAGCAAAGCCAGGTACTTCTCCACCTAGTCTTTTCAACGGAGTGGAGCCCTTCCTCTTCCTCTAATTCCCCCGGCGAGTACTGCGTCGTACACTTTCAAAGCTGGAGTATAAAGTCGCAAATGCGATCACTGTTCGTTTGATGACAGAAATAATTTATTATTGTCCTTGTTCACAACCAGACCCATACGCTTCGCTTCCTTATCTAATCTGGAAAAAGCAGAGACGGTTGTTGTGGCCGCACGCCAGTAGCTGTAGACTCTTATGGAAGATTTGATCCTCTCTTTCCAACTATACGGAACTTTTGCTGTTGCTCAACGTCAGCTTATACAGTCGTATTAGCTTTGTACTAGCACAATTTTTACATCGTCGCGGGGTAGTCGTCATAAGCGCGCTCCATCAACTAATAAAAGGCATCTTTGACCACATCGACCTTCTCTTTCGTTGGGGGTGGGCGCAAATTACTGTTATGTTGAAAAATTTTGCTCTGATGCGGATTATGGGTCATCCACCGGCGTGAATGACAGGACTCGACGACTAAGTCTTTCTCTCTCTACGAATTTGTGCTCCTTTATATGCCCGCTGTTGTAAATGTTACAAGGGCCTACTCGTTTTCGTCCTTGCCAGGTCCATCGTATTTTTTCGACGGCGGTGATATCAGCCTTTACTTTTACGAGGACATATACCAGCTGGGCAACGACAACTTCGCAATTTAGGGACCAGAAGCCGTTGTTACTTTTTTATTCGGAGTGGCTTCTAAATGGCGGCTCCCAAACTCAGCGCCCCATATAATAATAAAATAACATATTACAAAAACAAAATATGTAGCCAAATGTCAAAATTCGTGACGAAAGTTAAGCGTTCGAATAAGATCCAAAAATCTAAAAAGTCGGTCGATGTTATGAGATTTCGGTTGGAAGAGCAATTATTACATTTTCTGGTTTACCTGATCCAGTATCATGACTTTGTGCGCAATATTTCATTGGTCAAGATATCATTGGAAAGTTTAGAAATGAAGAATTCAATTTATTGAACTAAATTCTTTTTCATGGAATAATATTTTTTTGTTTATGCTTATATTGTTTCTTTTGTAAACTTACAGTTTTTGTCCCACTGTACATGCGAGTTTGCTAAACTGTCTGAAGTCTGCCAATATTATTGCCCACATTGGTTTGAGGTTGGTTTGTGGTTGTTGTTGGTATTTTTCGCTCAAAGTTTGTTGACTATTCATTTGTTTTCAAATTCATTAACGTGGTATACGGGAGAATATACTCATAATCAAGCTTACAAAAATTGAATACATATGTATATGCATGTAATTACATAAATCTTTAGCGTACTGTCCTATTTCAGAACGTTTTAACAATTAAGTATTTATATTTTTCTCACATGCTAATAATTTAATGATAAAACACTTTTAGGGGTTGACAAACTTTATACGAGTAATAAGCAGGAAAAAAAATGGACTTCGGTTACGAAGCTCTATTACTAAGTAATTACTGTCAATAGTGAAGTGGAGCCAAATCGCGAGTGCGACGACTGTTTGTTTGATTACTACTAAACTCATTTGCTTCGCTTCCTTATCCAGTCTGGTGAACGAACGGCGCGGGTGTTGAGGCCAATGATATCAATATCATCGGCGTACGCCAGCACTTGTATACTCTTATAGAAGGTGTATCTTCTCGATTCAGCTCTACAGCTCGAATTATTATCTCAAGCAGTAGATTGAAGAAGTCACACGATAAGGAATCGCCTTGTCTGAAACCTCGTTTTATCGAACAGCTCGTAGAGGTCCTTCCGATCCTGACATAGCTTTTGGTATTGCTCAATGTCAGTTCACACAGCCGTATTAGCATTGCGGCGATACTAAATTCAGACATAAGTGGGCAGCTCCTTTTCGTGCTGTCAAAAGCAGCTCTGAAATCGACGAAGAGGTGGTGTGTGTCGATACCCTTTTCACGAGTCTTTTCTAAGATTTGGCGCATTGTGAATACCTAGTCAGTTGTTTATTTTTCAAGCCTAAAACTGCACTAATAAGGTCCAATCAGTTTGTTGACGATGGGCTTTAATCTTTGACACAAAGGTTCCCCGGTGCAATCGTTTGAATTTGCTGAATAGCCAGAAGTCACACGGCACGATTTTGTAAAAATCAAAAGTTCCCGCCACTTTTTATAAATAGCTTCGCGCAAACGACGCATAACACTCAAATAGTATGCCTTGCTTACAGAATGGCCAGTCGGAAAGAATACGAAGTGCACTACATCTGGATAATAGAAGAAAATTGTAACATAATCTTGATTTTTGACCTGCTTCGACGTAATTTTTTTTCCGTTTCGTCTCACCTTTGCCATGATATTCGTTCGTCATAAGCAGGGATCTAAGATTCATTGCCAATAAAAATACGTTTCATGACATCCTGGTAGTCAAAAAGGATTGTTTCACAGGCGGTGCTGTTTTTCGAAAAATTTTTTAGATTCTCACTTTTCTTAGGCCCAATTAATCTTTCCAAATGGTTTCATTGAATCTTCTGTAATTCCAAAGAAGCTAGTAAAATCCCTGACTATTGATTCTGAAGCTCTAATTCCTTTATTTTATTGACGTAATGATCATCAGTCGCTGAAAGCACTTTATGTACCTTAGAAAGACAAGAGTATACTAAACACCATTGATTATTTTGATGTGACATTGGGCCAGATATCATTGGTAGTCATACATATCAACCTAATCTTTTAATTTAATTAAAATATCCATGCGCTTTTGGTCAACATATTTACTTGTTTGATTTAATAGCGATATGTGCTTTTGAAATATAAACTTTTATAAACTTTACTATAAACCCAAGGAACGATATTTAAAAGTTTGGGTATATTAGAGAGAGCAACTGGACGCGCGGATACCTTTGTATTAGAGTTTTGGGTTTAAATGGGTATGAAAACACTTCATTTCACAAAAATGTTCTACATAGTTAAATTAGTAAGGTAATCAGCTCCATGCTTAAGAGAAAACTACCGATTTTGTAAAAGGCTTATTTCTTTGCCTATTCAGCATAAATATCTTTTAGAACGTGGGTCCATAATCTGTGGTACTCCTTTATAAGGGAAAATTTCAGTTTTAAATTGCAGCATTCTTCCCGCACATAATTTGTTACATATAATAGGTGGCCACATTGCGACTAAGATGGGCACTACTACTATCCCTAAGTCGATATATGTTCCACCGTTGATTTGACGAGTAAATTTGATGTTGGCTTAAATCTAGCTTTACTTCCATTTAAATAACTAACCCGTTTTTGCCATTTATTCCGCACTTTTATAAGGATTTACAAAAATACCGTTATTCTAGTGGTCTGAGTTGGTAAGTGGTTTCCGTTGGATTTACCGTTAATTCATTATGGCGTTGCTAATGCTTCCGTTGCGTTTATTTAACACTCAGTGGCCTTAATGCGCCTTAAAATATGCTACTCAAACCATTCAAGTGAGATGTATGTATATATTCGGGTGAGTGTGTATGTGTGAATGCTCAACCCTGGCTAGGGATTTTCGTATTCAATTTTCATTATATTTAACAGTGTGATGATTGTTTTGTGGTTGTGCTCATAAGCTACACAATATATATTTCATGCACATCCACACATGCATAATTTGACAAATGTAAGTACGTGCATTAGTGTTGGCATGTATGGGTAAATATGTTAGCGTTGGGCGCTGATTTGATTTACACTACACTTTTTCGCGCTTCATGTATTATGCATTTGCGCACACATCCACGCATACACATGCATACATGCATATACATACATATATGTATGTAGTTCGGCAACTATTTGCATTTCATAGGTAGTTGCGCTCTGATTGGAGTTTCGGTTAAATTTTTAATGCAACACGATTACTACTCATTTGTGTCAGTATTTTTGTTAAATGAATAAGCTTGTTTCTCGTATTCCATTGAAATTTTATGTCACGGACAGGAAATAAATACGCACAATTGTAACGGGCATTTTAGTGTTGCCACTTGCATTGAAAATGTTGCATGTGTAATTTGTGGTTGGATAACACGATGCCTCTTGTGCGATCCGTTTGCGCTAAGAGCTGCCGATTTAATAATTCCAATGTGCTCGATAAAAGCTGTTGTGTACCGTTATTTGAGGACACTCAATGAGGGTGAACAAGTGAAAACTCACGCACAATCAGAAAATCGCTTCGGAAAATTTTTAAGTACACAAAAGTTGTTTTGTGGAACTAATTTGCTATATATAGTATATGACCGCAAGCCAGAAATAATTACTAGATCTTTTGTTGAGGCATTGTTAAAGCTTGGTCGTAATAAAGAAGCTCCGAGATCCGATACTTAATTTAATCGTTAATGGGTTTTTAAAACGGCCTTCAGGTAGGTAGGTAGCACTTGATGTGCCATTTTGATACACTATTCGTAGAACCTCCTGTATCTGCTATTACGTTTCACCTTCTCTCTCAAACCATTTTGAGGTTTCGATGAAACTACTTATGTCCGATATGCTTTTGGTGGAAATCCATTCAAGGTTTGGTGCTTGGTGGATTCCGAGTGTTTTGTGTCGGATCTGTGCTAGAGCTGGGCGTTCGCAGAGAAAGTGGAAGATTGTTTTCTTGTTCCCTGCTACTCCGCAGCCACGGCAGATGTCGTTGTAGGGCAATCCCATTTTGGACGCATGTTCCCCAAATGGCCAGTGCCCTGTTGTGGTAGCTGTTATTCTGTAAATACTTTTTCTTGACCTATTTAATAAGTCATTGGTTCTTTTCCTGTCATATGTCGGCCATAATTGTTTAGTTATGACGTATTTTGTAATGTTTTTCCACCTGTTGTTTGCAATTTGCTGAAATTGTCTATTGATCTCTCCTTTTATCGATCCTAGCGGGCTTGGTATTAGCTCCGCCTTGGATTCATTGAAGAAAGCTCCTGCCTTTGCCAACTCGTCTGCTTTTTCGTTACCGAAAATGTTCCTGTGGCCGGGAACCCAGATCAAGTTTAGCTTGTCTTTTATTGAGTGCCTACTCTAGTAGCAACTAGTATTGGCTTGCTTGCTTTATTCGGTTTTTCCTCCTTGATTAGCTGCCACTCATCTATACTAGGTATATATTTGTTCTGCAGCTTAATGCACCGCAGGAGTTTTTCGCCTGGCTCCTCTAGAGGGGGTAAGCAAATGCGAGCACGAGGTCTCTTCGGAATGTCCTTGGCGGGTATAAGCCTCAAATGGAGGCCAACAAAGGCGTTGCTAATTTTAGCCACACTACCCGTCAGGAAATCCAGCGAGGCCTGGTCCGCGCACTTGATGACCCTGTAGCCCCTGAGGGTCTCAGAAGAGTCAAACTCCGGGTGAGGACCCGCAGGATTGTCGAGTACATAGCTTAGCACCATACTCGACAATCTGACGTCGATCTCCAACCCATCTCTCCTGCATTGTGCTCGGAGAGGAGGAATTTCCGTCTATGATGGCCACCTGCAGGCTATCTCTGGCAACATCGCAAAAATGCCTTGCCGTTGTTGTGCTGCTGTGTTCACCTTCGCTTCGCCTCGGTTTTTTGGGCTGAGTTCCGGGTACTTCTGTGATGGAGCGATTTCTCTTCTGAGAAGTGCTCTCTCGCTTGCTCTCTTCTTGAGGTTGTGATTGGTTCCTTTTCAGGTAGCCTTCATATTCCTCTACGATAGATTTGAGGCGCTTTGTTTCGGCCTCATCAACTGGGGTACCGGCTGCCTGGTCTTTGGCTATCTT
Organism: Bactrocera neohumeralis; assembly: GCF_024586455.1. Classification (NCBI taxonomy): domain Eukaryota; kingdom Metazoa; phylum Arthropoda; class Insecta; order Diptera; family Tephritidae; genus Bactrocera; species Bactrocera neohumeralis. The sequence goes on along the minus strand of NC_065923.1, from coordinate 57,061,995 downwards.
CCCTAGTATGAAGACTGCCCTCTGGTACCGGTTTTTCCTCAGCTGATTCTGGGATTTCTTGCGCTTCTTTCTGTTTTCTTCTTTAGCCGCCAGTGCACTTTGGTTGGTGCTCATGGCAGCCTTGGAGGTGGACGCTTCCACCTTTATATCAGGGGCTTTTACTGCTGTATCTACCGGTATACTTTGGTTGGTATGTCCGGTAGTACTCTTACTCGTCTCCTGGCTGGAGGCAAGTAGCTCGTCTTCTTCGGATTCCGTAATAGGATTCCGATAGTTCATGTCCTTAGTCGTTGCTGTTGTCGTCAATTTGGTTGTTGTAGTTGACGTTGTTGTTGTTGTTGCATTATTGTTTTCGTTCATGTTTGGTCCCACGAGTAGTCCGGAAAGGGTTGGTCACTCGTCCGCAGAGCCGGTATGCGGAGAGAAGGCTTTTATACCTCTGACCTCGCCCGGGCATCGGAGGGGACCGTTCGCGATCAGCTATTTATTACCCCCCGCTGACCATTCAGCCCTCGGCACGGGTACCTCGACACCTTGGCTTAGGGTGGTGTTGGTTCGGGTATCCTCATACTTCCACAATAGGAGATGGGCGTAAAACCTAGGGTTTATTCATCCATATCACTATTGTGGGAATTATGAAGTGTCCCTCTTAGTTCGTAAGATTAGAGTGCGTTTCCTTTGGGATGCACACTTTACTCTTACTTAAGCCCCTTCGCCACGACAAGGCGACCAACTTCAAAGGAGACGGCCTTCAGAGTTTAAATATGTTTCACCTCATGAAAGATATACTGAGCAGTGTTGGCACATATCGAGTAATGTAGAATATATTTTTATTCAGTCAGTGTCAATTTCCGTAGAGATTAGAAAATTAAATGAGGATTGCATCGCGACCTAAGGTCTATTGTGCCATCTTCTAAATCACAATGACTCATTTAGCCCCAGCACATTGATAAATCCAATATACGGTTAGGTGCTTTTGAGGCGATGTGATCCCTATTTGGAAAAATGGATCCAAGGGCCTTTATCCTGCGCATACAGACTGCCGTGTTATGTAAGTGTTTCTTGAGCTTGCCCTTGCAGAAAGCAACAAGTAGCCTGAGTTTGTACCTTGTGAGGTTGATTACATATAAATATTTTAAGGTTGTAACCACCCATTAGCAAAATGCCATGGCGCATGCCAAGGAGTTGTTGCCAATACCCTTCCCTACTCACTCCTTCATCCTTGCGGATCATCTCCTTTATAGTATGGGGACTAACCGCAAAGAACGGTTCGGGACCTTCCATATTGGTGGATACTGTGAAGAGGGCGTGCTCATTAGCCAGTTTATTCCCGGCATATCTTTGTGATTGGGCACCCAGCTAAGATGCACTTGGATACTATCTGATTGACTGTTCAGCCGTACTATACACTTCTGGGGATTTGATCTCATATGCGGAGATCGCATTCAGTGACGCTTGACTGTCGCTAAGTATAACTATATGTTCATTGCGATAGTTGCTTTGAAACCAACGCCAATTCCCTTCCACGTTTTCGAGCGGTTAGTGTACCATTTGATTGTACTCTCCGTAAGAAGAAGCTCGGGAATGGAATCGTTCCAATCAGCCTTAGTGCTGAAGCCCACCTTTAACTTTTTAAAGCAGTTAACACTTTTAGTAATGCCATTTAGTTTCTTTCATGCGATAGGAATAGATTACCTTACCTCTGCCAAACCCTTCTGCTGTAACTTGGAGTAGTGTGTGTTTGGCAACCTGACCGATTACTAGGTGGAGCGGTGTGAGATCCAGCAAGACTTTAAGTGCAGATAATTGAAGTCCTACCGAAGTCTGCGATGCTCTCGAGACCCAAACCATATGTAATAATCGGTCGCACGATTATGCTGTACAACTTGGCTTGCAGGCCTAGGATTTACTAGCTCACCATAAGGCCTTTAGTAGGTCAACATGTTGCTTCAACCGCAGAGTGGAATCCAGCGTGAAACCAGGGTATTTGACCATATTAGTCAACTCTATCTCTCTGCCCCTAAGGGTCAGATTCCCGAGGCAAGGAATAGAACATCTCGTAAATGGGACGATGGTCGTCTTCGAGGGGTTGATACTCAGTCCAACGCCTCTGCACCACGCAGAGAGTATCCACAAATTTTCCTCTAGTCCAAGTTCTCCAATCACTTATAACGAATATCTGACAATTATGTGGACATGTTGGTTCATATTATATACCAATTATAATAATTTCCAACTGGTCTATTGACTTTAATATAAAATATTAATTTCCACTGCTTACATACGCGGTGGTCATATACTTGACATTTTGTTAAATCACTAAATACCATACATTTTTTGCGCTAATAAAATCGAAATACTTGCCATTTATTAGTCTGTTTATTGCTCCTTAAATGAGATGTCTCTAATGCTTTAGTTTTACTTAAAAATTTTAATATCTTTTTTGCCACCGTATTAAATTAAAATGAATTAGTTAGATAGATTTACATTTTTACTGAAACTGTTAAAATGCAGTAATTTGTATTCAGAAGCCGAGAATCACACCAATTAATGGAATTTAATTACTGAGATGAACAAAAAATCCTTAAGCAAAAGATACCAAGTACATAGTAATAAGTTACTTTACTATAAGTTAACTGTACACTTACATTAATTGCTACCTCACTAAAATGTCAGCTGCCTTTATACCTTCGCCCAGAAAAAGTCGAAAGTTCAATGCAAATGTATGCACTTTGCTTGCTGATTATTGCTCGAGAACTCTTTCACAGCGTGTTAAGCGCAACCCTCTACTATCTATGGGAGTAATAACAACAATTTATCCGATATTTATACGCCAATTTTTTGCGCCTCATCAAAGTGACAATTTGTATTCTCTTATTCACAGTTATTTACATTTGCAGGGTTTTCGTCCAGTATTTAAGTGAATTGAGCTTTACAATATTGTAATCAAATAAAAGTAGTTACCCTCGTGGAAAAGCGCGAGATTCTAAATGTGTAAAGCCTAGGAGGATTCTTAATCAAAAAAAGAGCTTAGTATGAGCTTCCTAAATAAAGTTTTCCGAATGATTGCGGAAGTGAGGTGTAATCATATATATGGAACTGACAATGTTAGACCTAACATGGTGTTTCAGAAAGTGAAATTATTGTCTGAATTTATTGGAAAAAATTGATTTTATTATATTATGGTCATCGAGGGCAGCACCCAAATTATACGGACAGTGCAACTTTTCAATGACTTTTTATGAGTCTCATCCTCGATAACTATCCCTTCGTTGTCGACAACTTTCTTTACAGCATTCCGTTGAGATCCAAGGAAAAGGATCTGAAGCTTATGGTGGAGATCTAGTAATTGAAATTGAAATTTCACATTTACTCCCGTTTCATTGATTTGTCTTGAAAAAAACAGAACTCGCTTCTGCAAAAGATTTTGTTTTCTACGACATCGCCCTGTTGCGTGGTGCTTTGAATTCGTTTTATTTCGTACCTCTTATTCCGGTTATTGATTGCATTTTAGATTATTCCGGTTCGTTACGATTATATACAGGCATCCTTAAAGGTAAGGGTTTACTATAAAACAGATGGATTTAATACCGTCCTTTCATGAAATACTTTGATACTTTCATAAAACTTGAAAAGTTCAATATATCAATTAATACTGTAGCTACAAGTCTACTTCCCATCGTTATCTTGTAGACTCCCTACTTTTATATATTATAAAGAGTTGCAAGGGTTCTCTATGTTTTGTTGAAAAGCTTCTAATTGGTACAAGTTTAAACTGGAGTTAGTTTCTATTAGCAAAATATCACATAGGGTTCGAAGGCATGTAAAAAGGGTAGACCATTATAAACCAAATATATATTCTTTCTTCTATTCGCCATTGATTAGAAAGTAGCGAATTGAAATGAGAGACATTTCTTTTATGAGCCGTTAGTAATAGCATTAAGAATCTTAAATCTAAAAACATAACTTGGTATCCGCATTTATTCTTATATCGAATTCATTTCAATATAAATACTCCGATAATGACTTTGATGAAAGGCGAGAGGAGATCGATGACGGCTAATAGTAATGTCAAAGTAAATTGGCTACCGAATAAGGTCAGAAAGAATTTTTTTGACGGACGAGGGTTTTTGTTATTAAGTTCCTTGTGGGTATTTTTTTTTTCACTACGTATTTAGTTGCAGGAAATTTCCATGCTTTTCTTCTGGTTATCTACATATGTATGTTTTCTACATTGTATATTTAGTATGTCCAAAGGTACAAAAAATGTACCTGTTAACGGAATATGTAGTATTCATTTAGCAAAGTCTGAAATTGGCCATTGACGTTAATCAGAGCAGATAGGCTTTGTTGGTATTGTAATTGTTATGGTCATTGTTGATGTCACTTTTACAATGTTTGTTATTTATTTTTTATTTCGCTACATTTTTGTTAAACTATGTGTGCAAATTGCAAAATGAATGAATTTCTGATAGACAAACAAGAAATGAAGCGCAGAGGGGCAGAAACAAATAAGTATATCCGGTTAAAAGGTGACTAAGGCGCAGGATTCAGTACCAAATGTGCAGATGCAAGTATATGTAGATGCATACGCACTTGTTAAGCTTTTGAGCGCATTGTAAACAGTAAAAAATTAACAACAAAAAGCCTAACAACAACATATTGTTTAACTTTAAACCAGCCCAATCAGACATTTTTCGAAGGGGAAATAATAGCAAACAAGTTGTGTGTGTCCAGTTGGGAGTTGACTGTTGATTGGGAATTTCAACGCGGCTCTTTTTCACTCTATCTCTCTGTAGACGGCAGCGTTGATTCCCTTCACATGTAAATATGTATAAATGTACGCGTAAAACTATGGTAGATGTTTAAATGTAAATAAAGTTTCCGCAGGACAACCCCATACAAATCTATGTATTTATAAACGCTTAACCACCCATTATTACCCCGACCTTTTGGTGTTTTATTGTATTTATTTAAAGCACCGGCAGGATTTGTGGCATTGAATTGTTTACATGGTCACCACTAGGCCCGTCTGGGCGGTTTATTTGTTTGTAAGGTTCATTGTTGATAAAAATTGCAGTTGGATGGAGCCTGAAGTTTTTACATTTTCCGTATTATGAAGTACATTTCTAGGGTCAGGCCATAAGCGACGTCACAAGGAATGACCTGTTTCCAATTTTTGATTAAACTATTTTTTCTTGGTAGTTAAGTTCTAGGCATAGCCAAACATTTCCGCGTACTTTTGACATGAAAACAAAAAGTGAAAGTGATTCTCATAAAATACATAAACCGTCCGGATCCAACTTCAAAATGAAGGAGACGTTCAGTCAAGTATCTAGTAGAGTTACCATATATATATGTATGTAATATTTCTGTACTCTCTGATTTTGCTTAAATTTCCATTGCCGCTTTGTCGAAAGGGTGAATAGAGAAATTTTCGAGCTATTAAAATAAAATCAGCAGCGTTCATATATGATATTGCTGTAATCTGCTACTGCTGACAATTGTTACAATGTCGTTTAACTGGGCTTCTCACGTTTATTTTATACTACTCAACAAATCTGAAGGAAAAATTTACGACTAATGCGCCAAGGGGTCTGTCGGATATTTGAGGTGTTCTGATTACGAATTTGAGTTCAAAAATTGCATCACCTCCAGCTATTTTTGTCGTTTTAGTAAATGATGGTGATTCGACCTCTACACACCTTGGCTACATAACAAAAATTGTTTACTATCACTTTCGGTTTTAGCAACCCAAAATTAGCAAAAAACAGGCTCTAACTTAATAGTCGCAAAATGACTATAAGCCAGTTTTATTAGATTTGAATATTTGATTCCACCAGGATCATCTCAGATTTATCTGTATCTTTTATCAATGTAAATGGATTCCCCCTTTTTGCTTTTTATAAGTATTTTAATTAATTTAATTAGTTCTTATGAGCACAGGTTGTCTAGGAGAGTTATGATGATCTCAATACATTTTGATATATCGGGAATTTTGACTCAAAGGAAACGGACCTATCCAAATACTAAGTTTACTTGAGTAAGTTGGCGTATGCCAATATCAGAATGGAAAACTACTAAAGTTTATCATCTGAGTGAAGGTAATGGCAACATTTTTCGAATCACGTACCCTTTTACTTGTATATGTATGTATATACCAAGTGGGGCATTGCTTTGGTGCTGATAGCATTTTCGAATTGTGATGAGTAATGGCATTCCTGGTTGAAAATCGCTAATAACAGCTGAATTGTAACAAAGTATGATATCGGTGCTCTGGCGGTGTTTGCCTTTCCATGCATCCCTATGCACATAACTCATAGGTAGTACACACAGGGGTAATTTACTTGGCTCGTTAACCACCAGCCGCTGGGCACGGCCCGGCCGATCACCTTCAGGTGATTTGCGTGGTTTGTTGTCGGCGAGGTGAAATTAATCTGTGAAAATATTCGCAGTTTATTAATTATGAATCATGTGCGCATTTCCAATCAATTGAACGTTTAAGCATTTGCTGCACTTGCATAAATGCTTGTTCGACATGCTTGCCCTTTTAGTTCCCATGTGTGAATGAGTGTCCACGCAATATCAGAAAATAATGCTGCATGTGGACTTTTGTTATTTTTGCTTTTTTGGCACTTTTATATGGCATAACTTTTGCTTTGATTATTGGGATAACCACAGAACATAAAAAACGCATTTACACTTTGCCGCTGCGGATTTTGTTGGTTTTGTTTGATCCGGTGTGCTTTGCTTTACTGCCCATTAAAGTTTGTTGTTCCAGATTTATGAGCTTACACCAAACGTGCACATACTCGAATATCCACATTACGTTAAGCTTATTCATTGTAATTTGGTGAGATTTGCTTAACTATGGTGGGGTGTAGGTTGATTCTAGTTGCGATGGATGCATAATTATACTTCGCGGGTCATGGGTAGGAAGACATCCAAAAGATTCAAAAATTGCAGTTTATAGTTAAAAAGTCTTTTATGCTCTTGAAATATATTGCTACAGAGTACTATATAATAGTTTTGTTCAACGAATGGTTCTACGTATCACCTAAAACTAATTGAGAAAGATATAAGGTTATACAGAATAACTAAATACAACAGAGACATTAAATTTTACCTCTGAGGATGGATTTTCAAATTTCCTGGTGACTTCGTACCGCATATATAGGCCAAAATGTGAGTTATCTCAACGAAAATGAAAGGACGTATTTTAAACTTATCAGTGTATTTTTCTGCTTAAAAATAAAATCGAGAGAAAACTTGACTGGCCCCCATATAACTAACATCAGGTTTTTCGAACATCCTGTTGACTTTACCTATAGGATAGGTGATGGTATTTGAGACATGTTAATGAAACCCAGGGAACAAGTGAGTGTGTGATTTGAAAAAATTTTTGGAAATACGTTTTAAAGTATACCTGAGCAATGTCCAAATTAATTTCTTTCTCTGCTCGCAATACACCCAATCAAATGATTTCCGTTTTTCCAAATAGTCAAATGCGTGATATTTCAATGAAGCTAAGTGAACATGTTTTCCTTAAAAATTATATGGTTTAGCGCTTGGTCTAAACTCATATCCTAAATATAAAAAATTTCGAAACTATGTACGGCGTTTCCCACACTAACTCAATATATAAAATTTATCCTCTTCAGCCGAGTTAGTATCACATGGGTGTCACTCAATTGAAAATGTTTTTAATATAATTTTAGCTGACGCGAACTAAAATATAGCAATAAAACTAAGTCTAATTCTTTCGCAACACACTTTATATATAATATGAAGTTTTGCCGCCACCTGAAGGAATATTCCTTGCTTTGATTCTTGCAAGTTGTAAGAGTATAAAATGTTTGGTTGCACACGAACTTAGCTCATCTCTACTTGTTTTTCCTTATGTTTTACAAATAAATATTGCGAGTTTTCTGCACAGATACATTGAGAGTGTTTCCAAGCTTTCGAACTTTCCTGCTTTTGAATATATTCTTTAACAGAAATAAGCGAAACTGAATCAAATGGTAGAGTTTAACCGCTTTTCACATCGGATTTGACGATACCAATTAAAGAACATCTTAAAATTTTTCAGTTTTTAAGAGAGAGATATCATTAATTAAAACTATAATACCTCTACGAACGAAACATCATTCTCTGAACGAAGATAGTAGGTCGCCAAAGTAGTATTTAGTATATTCGGTGTTTGCTACCACCTCAATAACGAGGACTAAGTCTAAGCCTTTGCTAAAGCTTTCACTCTTCATGCATTGGTTTAAATAATTTTGGACCAACAATGTCTACAAAACGTGTATTTTTGAGTTCCTAAAGTATCACAGAAAAAAATTTTTACAATTTACAATTTTTTATTGTTTTACCAGCAGTTAGGAGCTTTCTTTGGTATGTTAATTTCTTCATATATTATTTATTTTTAATTAAAAAATTGCTATCGCAGATGATATTGACAATATGTACTGAACATTTTCCATAATTTGGCTAAAATAGGTATTGTTTATTATAATTATCTAATCGAAATTTTAAATTTGTTTTCTTCTTCACGAAAACCAGATAAAACATTTCCTTGCATGAGGACTCATCTATACTTCCCTGATATACAATGCTCGGCAGTAATACACGATAGGAAAAACCTAAAATAATATCAACAAGAATGCAGTAGATTTTGATCCTAATGAGGTTTTGATTCTTTTATAATTTGGTCGGTCTATGCTACTATCTTTATCTCAGAACCCAATAGAAATATTGTGATTTTAGTTTGATCAAGCTGAGACTCACCTAGGATCATAATGAACATATTGATGACTTCAGTGTAGTCGCTTGCGTTCAGGCATTTTTACCACCTCACCTTTCAACCAATCGACTACAAGCCTTAATTTGGATTCCAATTGCGGAATTAGGCATCAAAAATGTAAATTTGTTTGCAATGTACATGCCAAATATATCATATTTGTAATTAAAATTGATATTATAGAAATGTAATTTTAGAACATTTATGCAAAGAATTGACGGCAGTTGTAGAAGTTTGTACCTTTGCGAGCAATACACTCCAGCCAAGGTCAGTTTAGCGAAATCGAAGTAATTGTTCTTCGCTGATTACATTTCCAATGCTCCACTCTTGATTGAAATATAAATTACGTAATACAATGCCACTTAAGAACTTTGAGATCGCGTTCGCTTTGTTTCCTTTTTTTGCTAATTTATTTTATTATGAAAGCTATAACTCAATAAATAGTGCTTGATGAGCCAAACCATCAAGAAGATCTACCATACATAGAATTTGTCTTAGCAACTACCTATGTTTGTTAAGATTGTAGGGATGAGTTCAAAACAAATATGCTGATAACATGATTTAGCATTTTATCCTCTTCTTTTTTCTGCTTTAATGCTTAATCGTTCACCAGTTTAGCGTTATTTACGTCAACAAATGATTCGTATGTGTATTCGTGAAACATTAAACCATAATGGTAGAATTCAGATCGATCAATTTGGTGGCCTAAAGTGGCATCAGGTGAACAGTAGCCAATTACAACACACAGCCAGCGGTCCAAATGAATAGCGTCGCTGTGGTTATTACTTACCATACATACTTATGCACATACATAGTAGTTGGACAGCGCTGAACCATGGGCCACTTGAAAAACCGGATCGGAAACTTATGTTTAAATGTTAATAATTCTATCAAATTTGCACAAGTACCCTTCAAAATGATAATAAATAAAGAAATTTTCATGGAGGAGTTGAAAATAGATAAATAAATTTGTAAGCCCCATTGTACTCGTAGTTGCCATAAATTGTTAGCCATAGCGTTAATACATACATACATATGTATATGTGAATGAATGTACCATATCTACATTTAGTAATTTGGGCAGTTGATGCCCACTTCAAGCTGTTACCATTTTCAGCGCTTCTATTGCCCAACACAGATCCAGGTAAACTTACAGAAGTACCTGGAATGTGGTTATTGTCTTATTTAGGTGTTTTGTTTTTATAAATTCATAATTACTTCAGTAGGTACTTTATTTGTATTGAAGTATATGACTTGACTTGGCAACCACAATCATTTTCACTTCGCTTTGACTGATCTAGCCAACTATAAATATTCTAAATGCCTCGATAGTGTCATCATTGAGTTTAGCAACTGCTGAGTGTTCAGTTCAAAAATTCGGAAAAATATAATAAAAATTTATAACTTGACAGGCTACACATAAGGATAACAAGAAAATGGTGAGTACAAAGTATAAAACTGTTCCAACCTATCCCAATTACTTAATACCACAATACTACTTAACACCCATTCAAATAATAACTATTGTTTAAAGGTCCGTCAACTTTGAAATTTCTTAATGTCCTTCATCCACAGAAACTCTTCGCAGTCGCACTCGCTGCGTGCTTTATTGCATGTGCCATCGCCCAATCAGCACCAGCTGAGCCCTCAGCCGAGTATTTGCCACCAGTCGGTGATGAATCGGCACCACTTGCCGATGATGGGTACCGTTATAAGGCAGTGCGCCGTCTGAAGTACCGTCATCGTCGTGAGTTACCTTCAGAGGAATATTTACCGCCAGTAGCTGAACCATCCTCCGAATATATACCACCGGAGGGCGCTGAGACTCGTGTAGCTGAAGACGGTTATAGATACAAAACTGTGAGACGTTTCAAAGTACACCGTCATCGCCGTGAAGCTCCTTCCGTTGAATATTTGCCACCAGTGGTCGAGCCCAGCGCTGAATATTTACCACCAGAGGGTGCTGAAACCCGTGTCGCTGACGATGGTTACCGTTATAAGACAGTACGTCGTTTGAGATTCCGTGCTCGTCATCGTCGTGATGTCTCTGAATTGCCATCTGCTGAATACTTACCTCCTGTAGAAGTTGAGTTGGCACCGGAGTTGAAGACCGTCTTAGGTGACGAGGGTTATCGTTATAAGACTGTGCGTCGTTTGAAGTACCGCCGTCATCGTCGTGAAGCTGAGGCTGCTGAAGAAGTTGCCGCCGCTGAAAGCGTTGATGCCCCCAATGGTGAATACTTGCCACCTAGTAATGATGTTGCTGAAGTACCAGAGGTGAAGAGTGCTGAATTGGCTCAAGATGGTTATCGTTATAAAACAGTGCGTCGCTTGAAGTACCGCCATCGTCAGTAGACTGTACAAACCTAATGAACCCGCATGTTAAATGATGAGTGTCAAGTAAATGGTTGTGATTGCGAAGATATGATGTGAAAATATGATATATTTGAGATATGGAATTTTAAAATGAAATAGTCCCACGTGTACTGATTACACTTTACAATTAGTTTGTTATATTAAGAAATAAAATGCAAGAATAATAAAATTTATTCAAACACAAATTGTGTATGACTTATTACTTTTATCTTTACTATTTACTTCATATGAAAGATCTTGAAAGAGATTGGTGTATTTGATGCACATTTTTCAAAAACTTTCCATATGAATATAATGTTTGGGTATTACTGGAAATTACTGACACACTAAACAATCTAAAGAATAAGTAGGTTGTAGGGAATATTGGCAGGAATTGGCATATGTCAGATCATATAAGGCAATGTTAACAGTGTTATTTCAGATAGTCGTACATTAAACTAAATACTACTCAAATCCGGATAAAAAACCGATTTTCCCAACCGAATATTAAGTACTATATATGTATATGTCTGTAGTATTCGGATCAACAGCAAACTCGTATTTTTCGAATATTCGAATAGTCATTACTTATTGTTTTGAAATATATGTACATATACATTGCTCTATCTAAATATACAGAAAGGAGCAGAAATACGAATTATGTTGGTGTTCCTTGACACCCTAATGACGTTGGTATTGCTGACGGGAGATCGAATTCTTGTCACATCACTAAATTCATGTTATACAATATAATATAAAGTGTTCAAGTTAGTTAGTAATTAAAAATTTTTTTCTATATGTAGTAACTGTGATATGGGGAAGGACAGAAATCATTTCGCGAACCTGGCATATGATTCGAACATAACCACGTATCACATAAGTAATTTCACTTATTGGCGAAGACTGCTTTATTAACAATTCTATGGACTATAAATATAACCAAACGGATGAAATAATGGCTTACTTATATGTGAATCGGTTCCAAATTTGGTAATGTGTATGGCTCTGATGGTTTTTAGGAGTAATATCGCAAAATGCTTTACCGATTTGAAACGAATTTTGATTGTAACCTTTGGATTGTTCTATGGCTACATATGTTTCCCATATTATTTCGTTTTAACTCCCAATTATTTATTTGCATTTATGGTAGAGAGCTCAGTGATGAACATTTTGCAAGTGTTACAGGGTTTGTCTGAAAAGTAATAGGACTGAGTAGACCTGATTGACCTTTCGTTTGAGTATCTTGAGGACTTCTACGTACAACTTGGCGTTGACGGTTTGTGCATGAGGAAAACATTCATGGTAGACAATGCCTTTGATGTCAAAAAAGACAATGAGCATAATTTTCACTATGGATTAGCTCATTCATAAGCGACCCTTTCCCAGCCCTTCAAGAAGGGCTAAAGCAACATCTGGATAAGCCTGCTTGATCATATCAAACGTTTCTGTCGCAGATTTTCATAGTAGTTAGTTTCACATAGAATTTAGTCGCTTTAACGAACGCTGCATTTTTGGCTTGCACCACTCACAGAAGCACGTCGCGTGAAAATCTTTGTCCTTACTCTCCAGGTGCTCGGAGACAACTGACCAGCCGCTCGTTCGTTAGCTAGGTACGACCTATACAGAATCCAGTCGGTGGGTGCACGCTCCGAAGCAGAGATAAAGAGATGTCACTGGAAGTGAGAGAACAACTGCTAAACTTCAAAACCTCCTGAACTTTGACAGTTGATCGAGTTCAGGGGTCGAATCGTTACATCCGTGCACGGATCGGCAAACATACGAAAGAAAATTACGTGATACGTCAATCGTATGCGGTGATTGGCATTATGACATACGATAGCAAACGGATCGTAATGTATTTTCAATTTACAATAGTTTTTAAATTCCACATTGCTTTGGATCGTATTTTTAGGTCACAATAGATGTGGAACTGTCAAAACTGTTGCGAAATTTTCAATAAACTAACAGAAGTAAATCAGAAATATCAAAATGAATCCAACTTTGTTTTTTTATTTGAGCTCTAGTGAAAGTGATGGGCATAAAAAAATAGTGCGAAGATAGCTAAGAGATCGTAGCAATAGCGTAGGTATAAAAAAAATATATGAATCCTCATTAACAAAATTTTCTTTGTAGATGTATCGTTGAACAAAGCATCGGAATCTTAAAAACACGATGGAGAATTTTAGGATTTTAGGCAAGAGAGGAAGGTATCACCCCACAAAGGTGGAAGTTTTGCCAACGTTTGTGAGGCATTACATAATATCTGCATAAAATTTACAACAAGTTGCGACCCTCAAAATTACGATTCTTATCTCACACATGAAATGGACACTGGGGTAGCGAACCGCTTCACCGCAATCGACCAAACGATAAGAGATCAAATAAAGTATTCTTTAATACATTTAACTAAAAAATGTATATGTCCTTAACCTTATAAATAATTTTATTTTTATTGTCAACTAAAATACAAAAATTTTGTTCATATAAATATTTTTTTTTTTAATTTTTAATGAGATATTCCATTCATTGCTTTCCTGTTTATGTCCTTTATTACTAAAAATTATAAAACACTTAAAATTTTAAAAAATTTTGCTCACATTTCCATAAATTTGGCTATTACGATTGGTAGTTCGCGTTCGAGCGACGATTCGAACGAACGGATACGTTTATATACTCGTTCACGTATGTCATCATGCTAGATCACGATAGAAGCGTTACGACCACGTACGTCATAATACGAAATACAGGCTTTTACGTGACGAGTGATACGTTCACGGATGTAACGATTCGACCCCAGGAGGTTTTGACGTTTAGTAATTGGAAACGAGCGATGGCCAGATTGAAAACTTACCAAAAAGATATGTAAACGGAGGGATTTGTTGCATCGTTCAAGACCACTTATAAAAAATGTAGAACAATGAAAATTAAAACATTTGTGAAATTTAAAGATATTTGATGAAATGTTTCGTAATTTGAAGCATAATAATATTATATTCAATGGAAAATGATTAAAAACATTTAATGATTGAGAGCTAACAAGCTTAAACCCTTTTATTGGATATTGAAAGGTCAAAAATCAGTTGTTCTAATATACTTTAAAAAGATTTAAATAGTTTCTCCATATAATAAATAACCACTATATAGTAATTTTTATTCATACTAAATGTTAGGTGTTTTAATTTAAATGCCCAAAAATTATTATTTTGTTCGATCTGGCCATAATGGAAAATGTTATAAAAAACGCTAACTTTGAGGCGCTCTCACACTGGAATTAGTTGGACATCCCTTTATTCCTGCTCCGAAGTACAGTTACTTTCTGGACAAACCCTGTATTATATATTCTTATATAAACTAAGTACATCTGAGTTTCCAGATTTAAAAACTCTGTAGTGGTATGCAAACGAAGATATGTACTGGTCTTATAAAAACAAATGACCTACTCTATGTAGAATATACCTGTTGTTATCAAACCCAATGTTGTTAATTTTATCCAAAAATTTAAATCCTTGCTTTAGAACAACTAAAAAATACGTCAAGTTTCTAATCCCTAACCCTATGGATGACATTGGAAAATGTATCTACTTTGTATTTCTGTATATCAGATATTTATACATATGTACTTTGTTAATAAATTGTAAATTTGGTTCTTATAACAATTGATAGTCATTTCTGTTACAAATATATGTTTTCAATTATCAACTAAAGTGCGTGCACTGACATAGGCTTGGGATATTCTACTTTCAACATGTTGCTACAGAGTACTATAGTATAATAGTTTTGTTCACTCAACGTTTGTACTTCTTTTTCTTTTTTGGCTTAGATATTGCTTGCGCGGTTATAAACGAGTTTAGAACAGCGCGCCAGTAGTTCTTCCTTCTGTTTGGCTCCAATTGGAGATTCCAAGTGTAGCCAGGTCCTTCTCCAAAAGGTCTTTCTAAGGAAATTGAGGTCTTCCTCTTCCTCTGCTTCCCCCGGCGGGTACTGTGTCGAATACTTTCAGAGCTGGAGTGTTTTCGCCCATTCGGACAACATGACCTAGCCTGCGTAGCCGCTGTCTTTTAATTTGCTGAACTATGTCAATGTCATCGTATATCTCATACAGTTCATCGATCCATCGAAAGCGATATTCGCCGTGGTCAACGCGCAAAGGACCATAAATCCTTCGCTGAACCTTTCTCTCGAAAACTCGCATCGTCGACTCATCAGTTGTTGTCATCGTCCATACCTCTGCTCCATATAGCAGGACGTGAATAATGAGAGTTTGGTTTTTGTTCGTCAAGAGAAGACTTTACTGGACAGCTGGATTTCCAGGCTGACATTGTTGGTGGTGTTTATACTGGTTCCAAGATACACGAAATTATCTACGACTTCAAAGTTATGACTGTCAACAGTGACGTGGGAGCATAGTCGTGAATGCGACGACTGTTTGTTTGATGACAGGAGATATTTCGTCTTGCCCTCTTTCACTGCCAGACCTATTTGCTTTGCTTCCTTGTCCAGTCTGTTGTAAGCAGAACTAACGCCAGCAGCTGTACACTCTTATAAAAGATGGTACCTTTTCTATTTAGTTCTGCAGCTTGAATTATTTTCTCCATGAGTAGATTGAAGAAATCGCACGAAAGGGAGTCGCCTTGTCTGAAACCTCTTTCTCGACGTCGAACTTTCCTTGTGCTTGTTGAAAGCAGAACTAACGCCAGCAGCTGTACACTCTTATAAAAGATGGTACCTTTTCTATTTAGTTCTGCAGCTTGAATTATTTTCTCCATGAGTAGATTGAAGAAATCGCACGAAAGGGAGTCGCCTTGTCTGAAACCTCTTTCTCGACGTCGAACTTTCCTTGTGCTTGCTGACGTGCGTTTTATGCAACGAGATAGTGCTCCGAGTCAATGTCTAAAAGACTGGAGACGTGCCTTCCGTGTATTACAACATTATCGATCAGGTTGGTGGGTTTTCGATCCGGAGACAGCCCGGAAGCTTGATGAATTTCCCTATGCTAGAAATTAGTACTACAAAATAACATATTTCGGGCCCTGGCGAAGCCGATCAGTCTTAACCCATTTAGGAATGTTTTATCATGGAAGCTGAATTTACCAACCGTTTTTTCCAAAGATACGTTCTTCGCTTCCGTTTCTCGTTTATGGCCACTTCCAAGTGAATGGCTCTCAGAGAACTTTCCTAACGGGCGTGAACTTCTACACATGGTTTCATCTTAACGGTTGTTTATATCACCTAAAACTGATATAGACAGATGTCAATTTTCTAATTAAGCAACAAACAACTAGTAAGGGTTTGAAAAAGGTAGATTTCATGTTTAACTTGGTATAAATTAAAAGAAAAATTGTTCATTTCAGGCAGGCATTGGAAAAATTAAAGATGAGATTTCAGCTACTGAAGCCGAAAACTATGAATGGTGCCAACTTGATTACGAATAAATTCAATGTGATAATGAACCTGGCTGCTTTGGAACCATGTCCGACGAGGATATTGTTGCGGATGTATTGAGAGTCAATGAAAATTCAACTGAAGATGAGAAAGTGTTCGCGCAATCTGACACATTACAGGCTACACATTACTTTTGAAAATAGTAAAAATATAATCCTAGAAAGTTCTGAAAAACAGCCAGAAGAAAACAACATATTTTTGTAAGTAACTTTGGATGTGTACATGTGTTATTTTCTAAGGAAATGAACTGACACAATTACATACATAATTATATATTTTCTACAATACATCAATATAATATGAACTTGAAGTGAAATATTTTTAATTTTTAGTTGCTTTATGTTCTAACTAAGTTAAACTAAATACATTTTTATATTCTATTTCTTTTATACAATTTTTTGTTCGCATCGAAATAATTGCCCATATGCAGAGAGATTGCAAATACCGCCTGTACTGATTTCTTTGTTTTTATACTCTCGCAACAAAGTTGCTAAGGAGAGTATTATAGTCTTGTTTTACGGAAGAAATGATTGAAGGAAGCTACACCAAGGTTTTCTTTAAAAATTAAAAATTGGCGTGGCGCCGCCTACTTATGGTACACAAATTGATCTAATCTAATCTAATTGATTTTACAGCAAAATAAAAAAATATGTAAATTATTATCACTTTATCATGCGAGAGTATAAAATGTTCGGTGACACCCGAACTCAGCCCTTCCTTACTTGTTACATTATAAAAATTGGATATAACCGATATCTACTGGATCTACTTGGATTCCGATACTCTGGGTAACGTTTTGCCTCCTTAAGTTATTTTGGTAGTTTTGACTTTTGCAAGTTGTGAGAGTACAAAATCTTCGGTCTTAACCAAACTTAGCCCTTCCTTACTGGTTAATATTATTATGCATATTACGCTTTACTCCATATTGGTGATTGTAAGTGATGTACCTTAATGAAACCCAGGGAACATTTTTCTAATATGCAGCAAGTTATGTATTACGTAATGGCAAAAATAGATAAAATGGGGTCCCAACTCTCATGTACTACTTAAAATTATTTTAGTTTTTCTAACGAACTTTATACCGAATTTGTGGGTCAGTGTATGAGTTATATATATTATATGTATACATATATAAAATTGCTTGGATTCCGATCCTTTGGTTTACGTTTCACACCTTAAGGTATTTCCCTGACTTTGATTCCTGCAAGTTGCAAGAGTATAAAATGTTCGATTACAGCCGAACTTAGCCCTTCTTTACTTGTTAATTTTGCAATACTAGTAAAAAATGTTATAAAAACAAAATAGAATCAGGGGTTTTAATCAAAAACAACCATTAAGTGGCATATCAAACAAATAGCATATCCACCTAAATTTTCTATTATTAGCGCGGGCGCTAGACCTTGGCCTAAACCTAGAATTATTAACACATAACAGAGAACAAAAGTTTTTTCGATCCCAAAATTCAATGAAAAGGATTAAGTTTCAAAGTTGCTTGAGTGATTACTCGGGACAAATGATTCGATAACTAGCATATTTTTTTTACCTGTTCTGCATATAGTTAACAATTACTTGATCTGATAAAAAACCATTTTTGGCTGGGCAAAAATGACAAAATTTTTGGAAAAATGCATTTCTTTTTTAAACGCCACCGATTTGTTAGTATTATGATTTTTTTCACCGTAATTCATTAAACGAACAATATCTTCTAGGTTTCACTCACGGACAAGGTCAGAATTATCTTTATCGATTGTTCAGTGAGAACATGACATTTCATTTATTGGAAGTGAAGTTATCGGTGCGAAAATGAGCTTCGAACAAAGAGCCAACATTGAATTTTGTTTTAAAATTGGTAAAACTTTTACCGAAATGTTTCAATTGATGAAAAAAGTTTATGGCAATGATTGCCTATCCCGTAGCAGAGTGCACGAGTGGTTTGAACGTTTTCAAAGTGGTCGTGAGGACATAAATGACAATCAACATGTGGGCCAATCAAAATCCGTGATCACTGGAAATTCCATCGAAACTATGCTTGAACTCATCAAAAATCAGCCGAACTCATTATTGAAATTCATGAAAATGAAATTGAATATCTCCAAAACATCGATTTATCGCATTTTGAACGCACACTTGGTTTTACGAAAGGTGTGTGCACGGTTTGTTCCGCAGAAATTGACTGACGACCAAAAATTGCGCACCTTGTACATACATATATTTATAATGTACTTATATACAATTTTTGAAGAATTTACTTTAGTCACCCGCTCTGAATCTCCGAAACCATTCCTTCGCAGTTCGAAGTGATAGAGTACCATCCTCCAAAACACCATTAATCTCACGGAATGTTTCTCTAGCGGATTTGCCTTTAACGAAGGAAAACTTTCAAATAGCGCGAATTTCGGCGTTAGTGAACTTCATGTTTACACGTCTATAACTGTTGAACGCAATATCCAAACTAATCATGCATAGCGTCGTTTTGTAGGTTATGTGAAGACGTTTTAAATATGTACAGTATTGCCAGATACGACCTCTGTAGCGCTTTAAACATAGCCGCGAAATTCAAAAGACAAAAAGGTGGAAGGGAGATATTTTCCAACCAAATATAATATTACTGAAGAATTTACTTTTGTATATGTCTCTCTCCCGTGTTAATCTAAGTCAAAAAATAATGATTTTTTGGTCTTTTCAATTTATTATATGTATGTACTATAATATATTTTAAATAAGTTCAAATGGGGCACTATTCTGAAGAAAGGAGCTGAATTCTACAAAAGTCATATCAGGTTTGAAGCGATGGACGCAGTGAACGTCGAGAAATGGCTGTGACTACAAAAACATCAACAAGATTTTTAAATAATTATGGATGTAAAATGAAGTTGATGTATGCTGGTAAATATAGCAAAGGAACATATGGATATATACATATTTTCGGGCAAGTCTTCCTTCTGGAATCAAACTAAAGCTTTCGAACTAATGATAATTATAATAATTATTGTGAATATGAGGTACGTACACTTTGTAGAGAACATTTTAATATGGAAAAAAATTGGAAATCAGAATTAATTCGTGACGCAATAATTTTTGAAGAATAAGTGTTTCAATGTACAGATTAAAAAGGAGTCAAGCGAATATTTCCATACATAGTAAACATAAAAACGAAATTGCTCTTAGAGTAAATTTATAAACTTCGCTTAAGTGCCTATGCCGTCATTATGCTCGAAAATGCAAAATGTTTGTGTACTCGCTAACGTCATTTAATAACTTGGACCACTCGAAGAACACTTGAAACCGCTGCCATTATCGACGTTCCTATTTTGTTATAATTTTGTTGGTTGCTTTTCTATAAATGTTCCACATACATAATTTTTTATTTTTTTTTGGTTATATCCATGTCTTCCTCCACAATTGTTGTTGCTTTTGTTCAATTACTCAATATTTTAATTAAATTTCTTACATAATCAGAGCAGCTATAAATAAATATTCTGTACCATCGAGCAACATCCTCATTGAGCTTAGCATCGGCGAAGTGTTAAGTTCTACAACAGTTTCATTTAACGAATTTTCAAATTTGTTAAAAGGGGGTTTATAACAGAAAACATAAAATGGTGAGACCAAATATTACATTACCAATAAAATAATATATCTAAAGATTTAAGTCAAATTTGCAGAAACTCTTTGTGGTGACATTCGCTGTGGGTCTGGCATCGCTGGCCTTTGCTCAATCTCTTCCTATTGACAGTGTCGAGCCGTCCGCTGAGTATTTGTCACCAGTCGGTGAAGAATCGACGCCACTTGCCGATGATGGTTACCGTTATAAGGCAGTGCGTCGTCTGAAGTACCGTCATCGTCGTGAGGTACCTTCAGAGGAATATCTACCGCCAGTAGCTGAACCATCCTCCGAATATATCCCACCGGAGGGCGCTGAGACTCGTGTAGCTGAAGATGGTTATAGATACAAAACTGTGAGACGTTTCAAAGTACACCGTCATCGTCGTGAAGCGCCTTCCGTTGAATATTTGCCACCAGTTGTCGAGCCCAGCGCTGAATATTTACCACCAGAGGGTGCTGAAACTCGAGTCGCTGACGATGGTTACCTTTACAAGACTGTACGTCGTTTGAGATACCGTGCACGTCATCGCCGTGATGTCTCTGAATTAACTTCCCTGCCATCTGCTGAATACTTACCTCCTGTAGAAGTTGAGTTGGCACCGGAGTTAAAGACTATCTTAGGTGATGATGGTTATCGTTATAAGGCCGTGCGTCGCTTGAAGTACCGTCGTCATCGTCGTGAGGCTGAGGCCGCTGAAGAAGTTGCGGCCGCTGAAAGCGTTGATGCCCCAAATGGTGAATACTTACCCCCCAGTAATGATATTGCTGAAGTGCCGGAGGTGAAAAGTACCGAGCTGGCTCAAGATGGCTACCGTTATAAAACTGTGCGTCGTTTAAAGTACCGTCGTAACCGTCGTGAAGTTGAAGCTGCAGAAGACATTGCCGCTGCTAAAAGCTTTGATGCCCCAAATGGTGAATACTTACCTCCCAGTAATGATATTGCAGAAGTGCCAGCGGCGAAAAGTGCCGAGCTAGCTCAAGATGGCTACCGTTATAAGACTGTGCGTCGCATCAGATATCGTTATCGGCACTAAATTTATGCCTTAAGATGCCAGAAGGCCTGATTAGACAAATGGACTCGTGTGTGGTTATGGTGGTTATGATTTCAAGCGACTTTGAGTTATGGGAATCTCCTAATTCTTATACGATTAATTGGGCGCTTATGTGCTTTTTATGATTTTTGTTAAAGTTTAAGTTTTTTAATGCAATGCAAGAATAAAAAATTATTCAACGAAAGAAACATTACTGCGTCAGTGTCACATTTATGGTAGACATGATTGAGCTGCTTATGATAATTGTGCCCAAAGTTCTAACAGTCCTTTACCTCCTTAAAGTGTCTCAAAGGTAAACAAGTTAGTAAAACAATGAGTAGGTCTGGTAATTTAATGGTCCAAGATAAACAAAACAAGTAAGGAGAGATAAATTCGGGTGGAACCGATTGCTTCATACTCTTACATGTTATCTACTCTCTAGGGAGTTAACAATTATAGACGGAAAGATACGATTAAATTCGTTCGGCGGAATGGAAGCTAATAAAGTATATGCAAAATATAGAATAATAGACTGACATCCCTTTTTGCGAAAGAGTTCTTTCATATAATATATGCAGTACTACATATATATTATACTATATGCCTAGTTATTAGACGATTACTTTTTGAAGCCTCACCTTTTAGTGGTTTTTTCATGTAAATTAAGTGTTGACTACTTCGACTGCTACTACATTGTATTCCCCTTAAACAACTAAATTGATAAAATTTCAGCCCAGGTTTGAAGGACTTAATGCGAAAAAAATAAAATCAGGAAACAATCACACTTTTCATTATCGAAAATTTAATTTCATTTCTTTCTTTAATCTATGAATTTACATCTTACATTTCGGATGATTATTCGGCTTCAACGATACTTGTAGGTACTGCTACCCACTTACATACATCCACAAGATATAGATTGCGAGGGATTTCTAAATATGTATCTGCAACCAATATGAATTTGTTATCTTTCTCGTTCTGTTTCAAACCAACATACTATTGCCATCAAATGTAAATACATATGTACATATATGTAGGTTAAATTGGTTACTTTGGGAATAAAATCTTCAGTTCCTTCCTTAACTTATTAAGGTTTATTTAGATCATTAAGAAGTTAACTCGAAAAAATAAGTAATTTGAGAATAATATTGACGAATCTGCAAATTGGAGATCAGTAAATTTTTTTTCGAATTTGCGCAACATTTCCAATTATTATCCACGCATACATATATATGCTTTGTTAAAAATTGTGGAAAACTGCTGGCCTTTGTGTTGAAACGTCAAATCAAATTTACCAAATTGCAGGCGAAAATAAATGTAAATAAAATAATATTATGTAGACGCAGAAAGAACAGAGTAGAGTCCACCAGAATACGCAAAAATGATTGGAAATTTGGCCAGCGGTAATGTGTGGCATGCAGCAATTGGTGCACAATGCGCACGGTGGTCTCGCACACAGTGGGACCTGCCGGGGCGGAAATGCAAATTTTCAATCGAATTTCCAGTAAATTTTCGCGAAAGCGCGAAATCCAATTTCTTCCTATCGGTCTCACAATTTGCGCTGCGAAGCGAAAACTTACGCTGCATGGACACATTGCCGAGAAAGTTTAGGCGCCTTCACTATTGGCATTAGTATTTGACCGCTCTGCCGTTGCAACGGTACGTCTGGCCTTGCCACAGTCGCGGTGGCAAAACTTTTGCAATATTTTTCGGAATTTATTTGCGCTTACTTGGGGAGCGCGCCGAGAGCGGTTGGTGTGCGGTTGGCATTGGTTTGGTTAGCAGCTATTCAAGGATCTGCGTCTCAACTTGGAAAACGGCCTAGGCACGGGCAGCGCCAACATCAATATGGTTAAATTATAATATTGGCCAAATGCGGCCAAAGTAAACAAAAAGTAAGCAAAAAAGACGAAAACTATAAATAATGAAAAAACGGTAAATAGTAAACGTTGAGGCCGAGTATAAATATGCTGAGCGCCTACTTTTTGACTAATAAAGTTAATAAGAATTAGTTCCGGAAAGTACACTTGTGCGCATTCCAGTTGGAAGTGTTCTCTTTTCCGTTTTTCTAATGCATTTATATGGAGGCTGTTGCATTGTGATATTTAAATAATATTTTTTGGAAGCTCTTTAGTTCACTATTTATAATAAATACATTTAAACAACATTAACCAGAACCCTATTCCCATGAATATTTTAGGCAATACCCGTAATTACCATATACGAGATAATATAGACATGATACTAACAATTTATAGTTGTACTTTTGATAAAGTGGTTGTAAAGTATGGAATTTTAAGGAAATACTTATCTTTTTTTTAATCTTTCCCTAAGGAAGTACTCGTACATATGCTTAAATACTAAATAAATCGGATGAATTGTCATTTCTCAACCGAATTGAAACTGTGCGATATACAGAACACGCTTGATAGAGTCGTATCTACTTTCATAGTTTTCCATGATCTTTCTGCAGCCTCATCAATCTGTACGTTTAATGCACAAGGCCGTCTTTTTTGTGTTTATAGATGACGCTTTCTCCATAAGTTAAGTAGATTGGATCCACGTTAGGTTCATAAACCTAATTAATTGACAGATCTGGCAACTTTTGGCTCTCTGCGTACTAATATGATGATAGGCCGTCGAGAATGCATAACTTCCGGTTGACTGTAGTGCATTATAGTCATAAGGAATATATATAGAGGTAAATGAGAGTGGACTGTTAACTCCGTAGTCACTATTGTGGCTTGAAACCTATAAAGCTACTCAGGATGTTTTGACTTACAGCACTATTTATGTTATTTACAGTAATTTAAAATATTCATCTCTGCAATGATATCTCCATCAAGGAACAGTGTTTATCGATGATTTGGTAAATTCAATCGACAAATTTCAATAAAGTTGCCCAACATCAGTTAATGTTCCGGAAAAATGCAAATTGTAGAAAAATCTGTTTTACGTTGCATCCCACAATGTTAAAAAAACACGATAACGGTCTTCGAAATACGTGTAAGACAACGTGACACGTATAATTTTTACATATCATGGTTGCAGAACGCAGAACAGTAAATTCTGAGTGCTACACAACTATTTTCTTGCAGGTGTGTTTTAAGAAATCAAGAAAACCGCCCAAGATGAATCTCTCTTCACCACGACAATGCGAGCTCTAACACATCGACTGAAACAATTGCCTTTTTTAGCACTTAATCCATCGATTTGGTGAGAAATCCACCGTACTTAGTTCTGACTTGGTACCGATTGACTTATTGTTATTCCCGTACGAAAAAAATAAATGAAAATAAAAGAGGTCAACATTTTCCCAAATCTGAAGAGACGGTTTAGTGACTAAAGTTCTTCGACACTTGGTTGAAAGTGAAGGTTTTAATTGAGAATATTTTGTAAAACAATAAAGTGTTTTAAATGATTAATGCTTGTTTTTGTTTTCCTTCGAAATGTAAAAGGCAACCTAAGTAGGTTTCACAAATGATTGCCAATACTTGTATTGTAGTATCCTCTTAGGAAGTTTTACCGGCTCTACAGATGCAATTGTTTTAAAGCAATTTTGATTTCGTAAATCTCTTTATGTTCTCCATGGGATCGAATGCTACCAAAAACATGCTGATTCTATTGTCGGCACTTAGTGTAATTAATTTTTGTTCTTACATTCATTAGTTATATATTTGGAATGATAAGAATCATGTAAATTAGAATCACTTTAATTATTCTGAAAGCTATACTAAGATATATTCTTGCTAGAAAAATTGGTTTTGATACACTTATGTAGATGTCTACTTCTTTTAAATCAGTTCAGTTTCTCTAGCTAAGCCTTCTTTGTTCGTTTACTTCCTAGGACTGTAGCTTTAGATTTTAAAATTTTATCGCATTTATCTTTAAATAAAGTTTTGTTCCTATTATTTCCATTTCCTAAAGCTTTTTGGCTAATTCTTCAATAAGGTGGATGGTTATAGTGATTTTTGATTGGTATTGCTATTATAAATTGCGTCACGTATTTGAATTAATATTAAATAATGAAAATAATTTGGCAACTTGTGAATAATTATTCATATAAATTAGTAGTATACTTTTAGGCTTCGGTAAATTATCTTATTATCTTGTGCCGCTAAAGTCTTCAAACAGGTGAAGGCTTTCTTCTCTGAGACCAACAAAAGTTTATACTGGCAATTTTGGGTTTGCTCAGTTCAGTGTTGCCAACTATAGTAAAAATTAAAAAAAATGTAAATCGCAAAATCGTTATAAAGAAATTCACCAATCGTGAAAAACAATTTTCAATTTCATTTCAATTTTAAAGTGCCTAATATGAAGTTTAAACAATTATATTAAACAAGAAAGGGTTTGATGGGCATTTCTTATTTATGAGGCAGTCCATGGGCTGTTAAGAAAAAAGTTTCAAGTGAAAATATTTCTACGTGGTTGTAAAGGTTCTACGTCGTAGGGATCGTCGAAATATTTATACGGTGTTACAAATAGGTACAAACTTATTAATTGCCGAAAAGTTTGGTAGACATACCTTTAATCGCTTAATCACTTTCAGATTTTCCTCATATTTATGGTTAATATCTTGATTTTATAAGAATATTAAGAGAATAATAACGACTCTAAGCGGTTTATTTACTTTATAAGTGGTTTTCATCTACGACAGAAATAAACGTGGAGGTATGCAAACCAAAACTTGATATCTTCCACACAAGTTCCTATTGAATATAAGAAAGCGGTAAATGTAGTTACCAGTTCGTACAGGGAAACGGTTTAACAGCGGTTATCTGTGTTTGGAACCCGATTAAAAATTAATATAAGCTTCCGCTTTTTTGTTAGTGTCAAAAATACAATATTAGGCAAATTCCACAGATGGACTATTGAATCAGAATATAGATAATTCATAAAATATTGCATAAATAAAAAAGTGAGAATTAGGATTCAATCTTAAACTGTATTTGCAATCATAACTAAGTAGGAAAGTATTAATGATTGCATAATGAGTTTGAGTTCTAACGTCAGCTGAAAAGTGAAGTAATCGCGGATGTATTGTAATGAGTTTTGTTTGCAATTGAAGAAAACTTCGAAATGTAATAAGCAACTTCGATGTGCATAATTTACTCTTAATGTAATTTTTCTTTGATTAACGATGACTTTTCTTGTGGCAGTTAGTCACCATATATTATAATGAACATAAACATAATGACATAATAATTCTCGGAAAAGTAAAAAAAAAAACGACCTAACCGGTTTGTAGCCAACTTTGTTATAATACTTTCAAAAAGCCCTCATTATATGGTTTGAATAGCGGACCGCAATTATTTATATTATAAGGTTATCTCTCATATAGATTTTATACATACATACATATTACTTATAACAAGTGAAAACATACATAGATCCAAAATAGTTAAAGCTGGTCCACGCTTTCCCTTATCTTGCAGATGCCGATTAGGAGGATTTCCTTTATGGATGGACTGCTGATATTCTATAGAATTATGTACATATGTATGTAGTTAGTCTGGATCCAAATATTGTGGAAATTGTGGTGCATACATTGTTTTATATCCTTTGCGTGGGCTTTCGTTACCTTCTCCAGTACTATGATGATTAACATATTAATAACTGTTAAACTAGTTTGTTTATGTATATTGCGGTTATTAACAGTAACTTATCGATTAATGAAGTCGCTTTTATAGTTGTTGTTATTGTTATCATGGTACATACGTACATATGTATTATTTCGAACAGTAAGCTCGGTACAACACGAAGTGTAGAGCGCCTTTGTGGACTAACTCGGTCTTCCAACAAATGTGGCATTAGCCTTTTCATAACAGTACACAGTGGCGAACGCAGGAAAAAAATTTGGGGGGGGGAGGGTTTTAGGTAAAAAGACAATGTTTCATTATTTTATTCACAAATTGAAGTCTAATCTTCTTTTATTTTGGGCCATAACATTTAAAATCTCTTCCTCCGTCACGTCTATATCTCTATGGATATTCAAGAGAGCCATTCCGTTCAGGCGTGCTTCTCCAGTTTTATTTCTTAAATGTGTTTTAAGCCTGCGAAGTGAGGAAAACGAGCGTTCACTTGAAGCGACAGATATAGGGATTGTTGCTCCAATCTTTAAAAAACGATGCACTAAAAAAGTTTTGGATCTCTTTGTTTGATTTAACCAGTTCCTGAAAATATATTCCAAATTTTAGTTAGAAAATATAATCTGAAGAAAAGATTTTTAACCTTTTCCACATTCTAAATTCAGCAAATGAAAAACAAATAATAAGTAAAGTTGTGTATCTAATTCAGACCAGTTTTTTCTGGTTGGTTTTATTAAAAATATAGACATTTTAGTTAAGACACTCAAGTATTTTTTTGCAAATAGCATAATTTTTTTTAATTTAAATTTATTTTACGACAGTTTGCTCATGGAACGAAAACTGAAAGTCATAATAAATGAGTTTTTATTTTTCCTGTGTTATGATTAACAATAAACTCTAAAAAAAATAATAGAAACCTTATTGGTGACTTTTCAGTTCAGAACTAATTTTCAAAAGAAGTCCATATTCAATCCCCTTAAATCTAAAAAAATCTAGTTCAGCAGCCACAGAGTTATAAGGCAAGCTCATTACTTTGAAGCAAATTAAAAAAATGTCTCTGTCCAGTTTATATTTTTCTGGGTTTTTTAATTGGCCTAAATTCCCACAACTTTTTAATACTATCCAGATACAATAGGTTTGTTTTTAGTTTAACATGTTCATAGTTTCAAAAAATTAAATTCTATCAGCAGAAAAGTATCAAAATAGGCCGTTTGTGAACAAAAAAGTATCAAATCACAAAATTTAGAAAAAAAAGTTACAATTGTATCAAAACGGCAACGCTGTTAGTGACTAATGTATTCATTTATTTTACATATTCATACATCGTCGGCAGAAAGATTGCTTTGAAAACAACAAATTACAATTTTTCAAATGACTATGTAGAATTAAATTCTATTATTTAAACTTCAATTACTTTAACACCCCAAAACCCCCCCTGCGTTCGCCCCTGACAGTACACTTTATAGTTTACGAGATATAATTAAAGCACATATTAATTCCTACTCCCATTGCAGCTGCATTTATGATAATTAAGCATTCCACAGTATACTCGAAGGTGAAATGATTATTCAGAGACGCTCCCCCGCTAGGTCGATGGCAGGTATTCAAGAATTTCCGATATCGGTTGCAGCTGTTATGCTCGCATCTTGCGAGCCGCTTTTCTAAAATTGAATTCAGGTGCAATACATTGCAATCAACTTAATTTGTTAGGTGAGCTGGTGCGAAGCTGCCGCTTACAGATCACAGCCCATTGCTCACCGGTCATCTGCCTTCACCGATCACCCCCGTCTCTAGTAAAGTCTTAATGCGATTATTTCCGAATTCAATTTAATGCATTACAGATAAACATAGCGCATAACGATAGCAAGAACAATAACAACAACGACAAAAACAAAGGCAGGAACAATGACAACGTGGTGATGACCAAAAAGCAACCAAATCAAATATGCAAGCGATAACAACTTTGTAAATAAACACATGCATGCGCACATTAACACCTCCGCTATTGTTGTTGTTGTTGTAGCAGTTGTTCTCGCTGACGTTTGCTCGGTCATGGCATTGGTTGTATTTACTAAGAGCATACATAAATATATGTATATGTATGTACAAGTAGTTATTAATTATATGTAATTATTGCTCTTACTGTTTTGCTCTGATTGTTATTATCTTTTTCACACATTTGTATAGTTACAATCGAATAAATAGTACTGTAAAGCGTATTTATTTTCTTAAAACGTGGTATATACCTATACAGTTATAATTTGTTGAAATTAGTTCGAATTTCGGCTCCATGTCGATGCGTCAGACATTCAACTTGGTATTCTGGTTGTTATTACCGACAAAACTACAATCTTTCTACCCGTCCTATAATAGGTTTCGTATAGATATTTCCCAAGCCACTAAAGCTATCACAACCAAATTCGCCTAACACAAATATTGTAAGTATCCCTATCAACAGCGTGAGAGGACTTTAAAGGAGCCGGGGTCAAAGTTGGACGATGGGCATGGCACCGACTTCCGTCAGGTGAAATCACATATCTCGTGACTTGCTCGTTTGATTTCAACCAAATTCGGCATATTACAGTGTGAAAATGAGAGAGAAGAAATGAGTGATAAAAAGCGTCTCCTGTTTCGATTTCTGTTTTCTAATGTCCTTTGGTTTTGCACTGGGTGTTGACGCAGTTGTTTTAATTGCATCATTTGTTGATGATATGGTTCTAAGATATATTTTGAACTCAATTCTCTGCCTTTTGGCACCAAAAGTATGGTTCTTTTCTATCGAAGCCCTCTTTTCTCTCAGCACTGTTTTATATCTTCCTTCACACTGGGTTGCCGTTTTTCCTCGATGTGGGTTGAAATTTTCTCTTGCCTTTTTTAGAGCCACAAGGAAATGATGAAACTCATCTTGTCATTTACTTGAACGGAAGGCTCACAAGCAAAATAACTAACATTAAATTAAGAGCGCCAAATCAAAACTCGGTTTTAAATAAAACTTCTAAATTTAGCCTTGGCAACAAAGTTTTGTTATACAGCGCGGTAATAAAGTCGATTAGGATGTATGGTATTCAACTATGGGGCACGACCTGTGCAATTAACATTGAGAGGTAAACAGAGGTTTCAGTCAAAAATGGTTTAACAATATACCTTCGTAATTAAAATATTCATAAAGATCTTGCTATTTCTATTATAAAGAAGGAAGTAGATGACAGCAGAAGGAACTGCTTAAGTCTCAGTGTGACCCTCCGAAAAAACACTGATCCTTTACGATGTTCGCGATGGCGGCCGCATTTTTGGCGTAAAATAAAAATTTAAAAAGATTATTAACCCGTAGAAAGTAGAGACTCTATTGCGCTATGGAAGCTTTCTTTGTTTTTTTTGAAATTTGACAAAATGGCGGCAATTTGAACAAAAAGTATAGACAGTTTTTCGTAGAAAAAAATAGGAAGATTTCAATAGCGCGATAACGAATGACGTTAAAAATGTTCTCTCCAAATTGGAATAAAATATCTTCAAAACTCTTCCTTTGAAAGTGGAAACCGATTTGAAAAACACCATTCTGAGAGAAATGCGTTTAAAGATTGGAGTCGCTATGTTCCGCACTCTGTTATCTTTCTACAAAAAACGCTGTAGCGACCATAAAAATTTGAATTTCGATTTCAAGATTTGAGAGAATGTGTATTCCAGCGTATAATACCCGACATTGCAAGAAAAAAATCGATTTCTCGAAAATTTCACATTGACACGATCCTTTAAACTCCATAATCATCCAAATTAATTAGCTAATTAAACTCGCTCCAAAAAGATATCTACCAACTTCCTAAAGAGAAACTTATCCAAACAGGCTCAACTAGAGCCTTGAGCTTGTATATTTTTAAATATATTTTATTACCAATTGTTAGGCTTTGAACAACAAGCAGATTCAATATATAAAAATAATTTATTTAGCACACATATGTACAGTGTACGTTGTCCAATAATATTTTGAAGGTGATTTCATAACGATACTCACACAAAACGCAGCTATTGAAATCATACACCACAACTTGGTGCCAAGCTCGGACTCTATGACGATTTTTTATATAAAGGTATATTTTCACATGGAGGAGGCATACATTAGTAGCAATTTTGGTTCACCGTGCATACACAAAATTAGCCGGTGCCACATACGTTGTGCATTTTCACGAATGAATATGATTTTAGCTTTCATCAATTTTCGACACAGTTTAGTGGATATTTGAAAGTGTGAATCTCACAAGGCGCTTAATAGCCCTGACAGACGACAGCGCTAATATGCATTAGCGGGCTTAATTTACATTTACTTGCGCATTTGACCCATGTTAATGCAAGTTTGTAATGCACAAGAATTTCGTGCATTTAGCTGAATTTACCAAATTTGAGTAGGCAGCACTGCTAAAAAATTACCGATTTTTGCTATTTTTTGACAGATGTCGCTTGAAATCTACCGCCTTGTTTGTGTTTACAGCTTCAGAGGTAAACACTTTTTATATTGCCAATTAAATTATGTGCAAGTATATTAACAAACCCTAATTTTAATATTTTTAGATGGAAGAAAATAAACAACGCACAGTTTGCTATCCATTTTTCCAATATTCTTAAGTTTTTCGCACACTTTTTTTTACTTTTTTTTTTAATAAATAAACAAATTTCACTTTCAGCTGTCTAAATGCACAAGTCTGCCGTCTGTCACCATAAAATTGCAATGCGAATTAGCTTTGCTTAAGGCGCATTAATTTTACTCGTCTGTCAGGGCTATAAGTCTTTCTTATTTGACTATCTAACACAAGTAATACATACTGAACAGGGTATACTTGTATTAACAACGTGACTAGAAAGAACAAGCAAACCATTTTCGGTGGGATGAATGTCTCTGTGAAGGGTGTTATTGCTTCGGTGTAGCCGAAGTTAATGTTGTCATGTTTTAACTGCATTTGTCTTGTTCGTGACTGTAGTATAACGAGCTGTTTTTTTTATTAGCACGAATGTGTGTGGAAGCGTAACTCTGTTTAATGGTTAATTCATATGGTGTTGGCATGCAGCTGGAGTTCCATTGCAAGCGATTATTGAAAGGCACATTCATATTTTACGATCATAAATAAATTTAGTTGACTGCTTTTCCAATGTTATTATTTGCCAAACTGATGTGCTGCTGTCAATAATCGTAATGAATACCTGTTTGCTGTTGAATATCCAATATTGATTTGCGTATTTATCTTACGCACCAGGATTTACTATTTTGATATGTTATTAATATTGTATTAATATTCATATTCACATTCGTAACCAAATTGTTATGACTAGTTAGCGTGTGCGTACATATGCATAACGGTTTTCAATATTAAATGCCAAGTTTTAATGGTTCCTGGGTTTCATTTTCGCACTGTGAGATAAGACTGTGAGTGGATTACCACGGATTAAATTTAGTCGTAATCGGTCTGGCGGGTCCCCAGATAAGTAATTTTACTTAAAAGTGAGCGGCGCCACACCCATTGCCCATTTTTACCCCGATTCCCATAAAGACCCCTCATACCATCTCGGGTGTAATTTTATTTTATGTCTCTATCGTATTAAGTTGTTGATTTATCGCACTTTTAGTAGTTTTTATACTAGTTTTAGTACCGTTGGGGATTTTTGTTGCTACACAGTGTAATAGTTTTGTTCACGAACATGTTCAATAAAGTTGTCAGAATGAAACTGTTCAGAAATAGTGCACTCAAGATATATCAACTTATGCCCAAAACGGACTATAACTTCTCAAGTACCCAGATACCAAATACGTTGATTTATTACAATACATATCGGTCAATCTGTGTGGTCTAGTAATATATTAAGATTCAGGCACAATATTTTTATGATAGGCATACTGTCAAAAGATGCATAAAATTTGGTCGGTATTGCTCTTAGCTCCTATATTATAATATTCTCACTAATAATAGTATACTATTTTACCTAAAATGAATGAAATCAGCGCCTTACTTCCCCAAGTGTTCATATACTTGATATACAATCAATCAGGTTTCACCATGATTTGTCGTGTTCCCTAGCCACCATTTACCATATATAAGAAACATGACAAGACTTATATATGAACTTCAAACTTCCTGTTGGCTTTTTACCATATACATATACCGATCAATATGGAACATATTTTATCAAAAGTAAATGAAAGTATAACATTGAATACCTTTAATTATGCTTTCTTTCACGGTGGATTGGTTCCAGAAAAAAACACCGTGTCAAAATGTCAATCATTATTCCCATAAATTAGTGCTATTTATTATTGCTTTGACCATTAAACTTGGTTGTTTCTACAAAAAAGGAATTCCTCTAAGATTGTGATATGAACATACGATTTCGCAAAAATTAGTTTTAACAAACCAAGCTAAAGTTCAAAACTGTTTGAATAATGCTAAATGGAATAAAATCGTGCAAATAATTAAAAATTCTATTACGAATATTTAATAAACCCCACCGTTTGAAAGATATTAACGGTTGAAGTTCAATTATAATATGGAGACTTTTCAGTAGAGAATTCAATTTTCTACAAAAACTATAAAGCGATATTTGAACTTTTCTATCTGAGAATAGGAACAAAAAGAAAACTGCAGGGGTGCACCTTAAGAGCTCATACTTGGAGAGTCCTTCTTAGAGGTGTGTAAGGACCTAGTTTTCAACTCTAGAGGGTTTCCGACGTTTTCTTCTGGCTGTTATAAACTTCGGGGCAAACTAAATATATCCTGCTCAGGCGATAACTAACATTTTGACACCTTTATTATATAATTTAAGAACTTTATATTAAGACTTTAAAATAAATCGCAAAGCTAACCATGATTTAAGAAATAATAAAAATATTATTGATTAATACAAAGCCAACGTACAAGTCAAACTTAATAAAAAAGGGAAGCCAAATGTCCTACTACTCTGAGCACGAGTAAAATATGTACATACATACATATATACAAACATAGGTTCATATCATATTCAAATTCACAATAACCAGAGAAATAGCAAAATCTAACACCAAAAACCAGGCAAATAAAGTCGTATATACACACACACACACTTCAAAGAGGTCCAGGCAATCAGCATTCTCGTCTTCACTTGCACTTAATCAAATTCAATTGTCAACAGCATCTAACAAATAACGCAACAACAAATTAAGTGTGAACTACACAAACCAAATGGCAGCATGAGCAAAAACGAAAACAATTAAACATAAAAACTGTTATCAATAAAACGAATAATAAATATACTTATGTAAGTATACACGGGAAACACACACGACTCTTGTGTATTCGTAGAAAACGAAATTCACTTAGTCCCGAGGTGGATTATCACATTAACAATGGTAGGAATGCACCGCCTTCCGCCTAAATACCATATTATTTTCTCGTATGGATTGATAAAAGAACTACATACGAGTACAATCAGTTCGAACGAAAAGAAACAATACTCGTAGAGTTAAGCAAGTGGACAATTGAGTACAGAGGAAGTATGAGTAACTTATTGAACGAACTTGGATTAGTAAAGGAAGTATTTTTGTATCGCACTCAGAGCATAAATAACATGTTTTCAAATAATTGTACTATTATACATACATACTTCTATAGTATATTTTCGTTCACTCGCTAAATGTTACCAGTATTGTTAAAGACCTTCAAATACGAGCAAAAATATTCAAAACCGCGCGATTACTTTTTAGCCTGTTTTAGGTTCCCTCTAAAGCTCAAAACTCCTTATGCCTGGTGAAAATTAAACAATTAAAGAAAGCGGAGTAAAAATAAGCATATACATACATACATATGTACATATGTATTGCGAAGAATGCAGCGGGATATTGACCCTTTATATTGGTGCCCTATCTCGAAATAAAACTTCTGTATCCTAAATTGTCTAGTTTTAAAGCTTGACGTATTCACAATAGTTTTATTCTCTTTGAACTGTGTTTTTTACATATTCTTTTGAATTGATATTTTTTACTGCTTTCATTTGTTGAAAAGTTAGTAGAACGGAACTTTACCACGAAACCACTAAAAGTTTAGTCTAAATACTCAATCAATATTTAGCGCTACAACAATAATGAAAATTACCACGTCATTACAATGAAAATTAGTTTGATTAAAACATTTTAATTTCACATACAGAAATCCCTAAATCTTGTAAGAGTACTTTTACTCTACCTCTATTTGCATACATTTAATCAATTTATTTACATCCCGCAATTGGTTTCTACATACATACTGTTGTTGCTATTATTAACCAACCAAGCTATTGCCATCGCTCACCATTTTTATCAGGGGTACCTACTACCAATACAATACTTCCACCGACACACATTCCTATTCAACAGTTTTCTTAATCACTCTCAATGCTCTCCTGAATAAGAGATACACATGTATCTATACGTAAATGTTTATAGGAGATGCTTGTAGGCTTATGGAGTGTTGAACGATAATGATGCTGCAACTTTTGCGCTCTCTTTTATTCTTGACGTCACAGAACTTCAAGATTTGATGCCGTAAGCGTTTTTATTTAATATTTGTAGTATTCTCAATTCGTTATCAATGTAACATTAAAATTTATTCAAACTGCGTTTGGTATGTCATGGAGGAGGTGGCTGTGGTCTAGCGAAGTTTTATCTAAAATACATAGGTAAACCTACTTATATGTATATACAGGAATATACATATGTATGTATGTATATATAGAACGATTTTTTGAAAACAATTGACAGTTTGCGTCAGTGACAAGAATTTACCCCCTCCACTTCAAAATTTGAAATAATACGGATATAATATAGCTAAAAAAGCAAAATAGTCAGTAAACTATTTTTGATCACCTAAATTCCTAAAATCGCCCTACAGGTATCTGCAGCGTATAGTTTATGCCTACTCTCTTGTATTTTTCTTTTTTTATATACAACTTTAAGCCTAGGACGGTCGCGTCTAAAAATTGTAACTC
Organism: Bactrocera neohumeralis; assembly: GCF_024586455.1. Taxonomy (NCBI): domain Eukaryota; kingdom Metazoa; phylum Arthropoda; class Insecta; order Diptera; family Tephritidae; genus Bactrocera; species Bactrocera neohumeralis. The sequence goes on along the minus strand of NC_065923.1, from coordinate 57,026,194 downwards.
CTATATTGACCGCTTGTTTTAGATTTAAAAACGTTTTTGCTTCAAAGATAGGGTTATTTATTGTTAAATAGAGGCATTATTTGTAAAAATAAATATATTCCTTGTTGTGAACACACTCCTTATCAGCTCCAGAACCCTTTCTTTAATTGTTGTGATTTCCACTTGAATGACACTGCAGTGCTCTGGTAGACGGAATGCGATTTTGGTGTCTAATTTTGCTGAAAAGATACCACCTCCCACTCGATTATCTAGTTTGGACCCATTCGTGTAGATACTTATCCCCACGTCTTTGTCGATCTCGGAATTTTCCCACCCTTCTTTGGTATGGAAGGCAATATTGGGGACCGTATTTAAGTCGGTGGCGTTGGGTAAAAACAGGAACTTACTGAGTATATTAAAATATCGCTTATAATAAGCGACTAATGGGAAGAATTCCCTCAGCCAAAGAGCTGACTTTCCTGACAGATGCTTACAGAATAAGTCTGTTGGCACTAAATGTAAAATGACGTTCAGAGCCTGATTTGTTGTTCTAAAATGTCCATTGATGCAAATACTAGCTGCTTTCTGTATGCTTTCCATACGCCTACGCTTCCTTTTCCTTTATTCGCCACCATACCAGTGTGACATACATATGTCATAATCGGTTTACAACTGCTGTGTAGGGCCAATCAGTTAGTTAATGGTGTTAACCCCATTTTGGCCCCAACATTCTTTAAGGTGTAAAGTTCTGTAGCTGCTTTCTTTACTCTAGCGTCTATGTTTGGTTCTCATGAAAGCATCTTGTCTAAAATTAGCTCCAAGCAGCTTGTCCTATTCCCTATTTTAAGTCTGGTACTATTTATGAATGGCGGCATTATTGTGGAGTTCTGTTTTACCTAGTGAATAGTACTAGCTCTTTCTTGTTAGCATTTCAGTTCAGACCGCACCATACGGCCCTTTGATTTATGTCATTTAATATTGTTTGCATAAGGCTTGCGAGGTTATTTGCTAATTTACCCTCTTCCCATGTATCCTCTTCTTTTATACATCTAATAACATTTTATTCATAGTAAGACCCAGAGAAGTGAAGATAACACATCTCCTTGAGGTGTACCTCTTTGGACAGATCTGTACATCGCTAAAGCTCTCAGCGTTGAAATTATTGATTTGCTTATGAGCATATGTTCAATCAATTTTATCATAAGCATATGTTCAATCAATTTTCCAAAAGGTTAAGATATGCCCAAACTTTTAAGCGCAATATTAAACTTTTAACCGCAATATAAAGTCTGGAGGTCGAACTCATTCATCCGTGAATCGTTTAAATGCTAGTTCATTTTCTTATGATTTCTGAAATCGTTGACTCCGTCCACATTTGTCGTCCGAAAAGAAGTGTTCTTCATAAACTCTCCATTGAATCACCTTACTTAACAGTCCTTCTGAAATAAGTGTGATATCTAATACTCCTTTTCGGTTTCTTGTAATACACATGGGCATACTCCCTCCAGGAGATCCGAACTTCTTTTGTTTCTTATTACTTTAGTTTATATGATTAATGTTTTGGGTCCACGAGTTTAGGGGAAAGTAGGTCCGCTTGCACATAGCCCCCGCTACTCAAGTAACACCACGTTCCAGCTCTTTCATACACCGTTAACCATAGTAATACTTCTTATTTAAATGTTGTGTTACTTAGTATCAGCAAACATACGTCTAAGAAGTCAGACCTTAGCCAAATACCTCCCAACTCCAATAGGAGCGTACTGTCTCCAGTGCGTCTCCCCTATCGACGAGAGACCTGTCGGCGCCCTCGGGGAGGGTTCAGCGGGGGTATTTTTGCTGACCAAATTCTACATACATATGTGTATGATATAAGCAAATAGTGTGTATAAATTCATATTTGGAGATTAAAAATGCAATTGCCGTACCACCCCCTCCATTTGTTTACCAATCTACAAAAGCTTACTAAATAAATTGGCTTGATTTGACAACAACAACAAGAGAGCAACAAATGTATGTCCAGTATACATAACTACACACACATATCTATATTTTAAATATTTATGGCTCTCGCTTGCTCAGAGCGGTCTTTGTTCGCATTGGAGAGCGCCAACGCACAGCATCCGTTGAATGCATTTAAATGCCGTTGATTAACTGTAAAAGTAGTAAAACTACGAAATTCATACGACGTATGAGATTATTTGTTTGCTTTTGTAGTTTTTGTTATTGTTGCAAATGTGATTTTGCCTCAGCTGATTTGGACTGGTGTGCTACTCTACCGTATATTTGCTATTGTTATTGTAATCTGTATCTGCAACTCTCCAACGCTGGTCTCTCCGAGTGTTGACACATCAATATTTATATGTATGTATGTGTGTGTATCCCATTCGTTGATTATGTGTATGCGATTTGTTGGTTGATTGTTTTTGCTTTCGCTTGTTGCTGTTGCTTCGGTGAAATGTTGTTGCTTTTGTTATGAACTCACGTACGTATGTGTTCGTGCATGTGTTTATGCGAATTGTGGTGGCAAATTGTAGTGGTCCCGGCGATAGTAGTTGTTGCAGGGCGTTTGCTGCGAACGAAAGTGGTGGCAGCAAATCTAAACTTACTAACAAATAACACATACTAAGTAAAGTGTGTAGTGCGACAGCCTGGCTGAGAAAGTGCAAAAATTAGTATTTCTCTGGAAGTGCATGATTAAGTATTTTGTATTAACAATAAATTCAAAAGTGAGTAAATTCATAGTAATTTCAAAAGGAACTAGCGTGCAACTAAATTGTCCAACCATTCATTCTACGTGCGTTTGTTGTTGACTGTTCATATTGTTATTGTTGGTTTTTCATTTGTGCTGTTACGGTTCTTGCTAAGCCATTTTTTGCTGGCATTTGTTGTTAATTGAAATAAATTGAATTTTATTGTTGTTAATAAAAACTTGTGGTGTTTCGCTTAGTTGAGTGGCGTCATGCGAACAAGAAAAGCAGCGGCTTATATAGTAAATACATATATTATACAGTTATGTACTACTGATACCAACAGTGGCTCCTACTGTGTTTCATCCAAAATAGAAGGCAACCTTATATAAAACATATACATATATACATAATCCTAAGATACACATATACATATTATATACATACATATATGTATGTGAATGTACGTACATATGGACATATGTATATGTAAGTATGTATACACACATTCATATGTGAAAAACGATAGCGTGCATTAACGTTTGTTAGAATATTGATAACGGTATTATACACGCAATATGATATATTTAAAAAATATTGAAATCCTACCAACATGCAGATATAATATACATACATACCTACATAAGTATGTCTCACACATACTATCCTAATAAGCAAAAACAATAGAAAATGCACAAAAGCAAATAACAATGCATTTTTTACTTCATATTTATTTCATTCTAACGCTAGTATACATGCTCAATTCTATTTCATTCTAACACTTTCCATATATAATTACGTAATCTCCAAAAAAACCAAAAAAATACCTTTTATTTTTTGTTGCAATTCTATTTTATTCTAACTCTAACGTTAAAAAATTAGTGCAACACTGCAAGCTGAGCCAAAACAAACTTGACACAACAATTTTGCTTCGCGTTGCATTTTAGCGGCAGCTTTCGGGTATTTTTAGTCCGCCGCATTCTTACTTGCAGTTGCTAACAACAATATACCGTTGAGTGGAGCATCACCGCTAGCGTTGCCACAAGCGCAACAGGCCGCGTGCAGCGAAACATCAAATGAATTTGAACCGACACCAAAACAAAGTAGAACTTGCAGACGCAAACGTTTGCTCAGCAGTTTTGTTGGCATAAAAGTGGTAATAAGATACTGACCATTCGGTCTTCAATTCTGTTGTCCGGTTGCATATCCATCCAAAAAGCATTTATTTCATAAAAGTTGACTTATTGGCTTTGCCCAGCTTCCTCAGAATTTTAATGTAGTAATCTCCCGCTACTGGAGTCAGATTTATCAAAAAAGTCACAGGTCACAGAATGTTGCATTAGCTGTATGTTGTGTTATAAATAAAGAACCATGCTCCACCTATATAACGGTATTGTTTAAAACAAAATATAGAATAACTCTTCTGGTATATATTTAGAATCTTTAAATTAGTTGTGGAGTATGTTTCAGATTTTTGGGGTCTGACCAGTTTCATATTTGAACATTTCCTGACCATATTCAGGCAACGAGTTCCATGTATTTAGGCTTGCATTAAGTGCGTATTTCTCTCATAGAATGCCATTTTAGTTACTATTATCTTCTCTGCTATAGGTAAATATGTATATCAAAGCTTAGCAAACGAAATTTTCCTTCGGAAATGGGCGAAATCGGTTGAATCTTTGGTAAATTATTCTTTATACATATGTACTATATGATGAACAAGTTGATTTTTGTCTTCTGAGTAACTTTAAGGTAGTTGTTTATGCATAACAACAAATATACTTTAGTGAAATGGAAAAGATGTTACTATGTAGTTATGTAGTAGCTAGCCAATTGTTATGATAAACGTATTTATTTTCACGGTTTTGGTATTTAATTTTTGATTTGAAAATATCTCTTTAACCATTTGCACTCCGCTGCCCCCTCTCAGGGGACATCGTAATTGTAGCATATCATTCGGATATCCATTCTCAGGGACAGAGACATTCAAGTTTATTAGTGATATTAAGTTATTTCCGCGCAACTTTTGAAGACGTGCATGTTTCCCTGAAGCTTTCTCTTAAAATAGCGCAAGAAATTATATCAAAATATTGTATATTTACCAAGAGATATACAAGCATACAAGAAATGTCGGCGGCTTTTTTGTGTCAGACAAGAACATGAGACGCGGGCTTACGCGGAACTGAGCACTTCTCGAAACCACTCGAAAAGAGCAATAAAGGGAGTTTGTAGAAAAAAGGTCGGTATAAGAAAACGAGACTATGTAGTATGTTCTGACAGTAAAACATCTGGTGGCGTCCAAAATTTTCCCGAGTGCAAAGGGTTAAAATCCTTATGGATCTACAATAATAATGAAGACGTTTCTATTGAAACTGGGATTAGTTATAGTAGATTTTAAAATAGGCTTCAATTGGTTTAAAAAGCAAGAAAATACTTTTAGTATTGAGATAAGCACTTTTGAAGTTAAAAATGTTTGTGTCAATCAAAATTTAGGACGAAAATTAATCAGATTTCGATTATTTTGATTTGAATATACATATGTATTTGCAGAAAAGTCAGCTTATTTCGACCGTATGCCCTTTGCTAAGATAATCTCAGGGCGGATATATTCTTTAAGTTAATAAAATATATAAAAAAGTGTGTATAACGACTTAATATATTGATTAACCCCACCATTCGAAGTTTTCGTAATATAAATACTGAACATAATTCCACCTCTATTGGCCAAGGGATATTAAGATTTTTTCCCGCAGAGGTGCAACTTGTAGTAAGTAGATGGTGGCAAACCGCGATGGGACCAAGACCGTTTTCGCGATCTTGCGTTAATTGCGAACACCCTGTACAACGCGGGATGCATATTACCAAAAATTGGAAAAATAGAATTTTTTATAAGACCTTATAAATGATCAAAAACAATCCAGATGCAATTTACAAATATGTCTTGGATATGAGGTGAGTTGTTATAACAACATCATGATCTCTTTAAATATATGTTTAATAGCTTTTACTGAAATGTATTTCTAGAAATATTTTTTTACCTTTCACTCTTAAAATGAGTAATACCTATATATCTTGAGCCCTGGGAATGATTTTGATCCATTCAGTAAATATAAAATTTAAATTTTAGGCCAGCATTCTGTTTTAGTGGACGTAGTAACTGAGCTATAGTAGGTGAAAGTCCCATTTGCCTTAAGAGACAACTGTCACATATCATTGTCATTGCATAAGCTGGTAATAAGCTCTGTTATAATAATTTGAACAGTAGAAGCAGTAATAATACTTGTAAGGGGCTAATTTTGAATTCTTCTTCCCATGCAGGTCAATAACCCCATTATACTTATATTCAGCTGCATTGAAGCGTTTGAGGCATGTGTAGCACCTTATTTGGGTGGCATCACAAGTTAGGAGTCCTTTAGTGGTATGTGTCAAAGATGAAATGGGATATGGAATGCAAATTGGAATTCATGCTCATAAAATCACGCTGCGGCTTTGATTAATAGGAAATATTTCGAAACTATTTTGTGTGTATTAGCTTTTATTTAATTTATTTTAATCAAAAATGTGCTGTGATAATATAAATAAATGAAACTATTTTAATTTAATTAAATAACTTGCCATCAATTGATCCCTACAATATTGTAAAACTAATTTTCGTTGCTCTCACATTGCAGCATCCACCACTGAGCAGCGCTTGCGCACTACTGCTATTGGTAGAGGTACTGCCACACTAATACCACTACAAAGTGCTTAACGGCCGCAACACCCAAAAGCTGTTACAAAAGTTAACTGCACTCATACCAAAAACGTTAAGTGAGAGAGCAGTTAGGAGAGAGCGTACAACTAGTGTTGCCAAATCGCAATACATTGAGACAATCGCATATCTGAGCATACACTTACATATATACACACATATCTAATTGCAGGTAATTGTGCTTTTGTATGCGCAAGAGTAGTGACTGAAGTATTGAAAAGGTCGCATGCAAAGCAAACAGTAAGAAATAATAAAATAGAAGCCTGATAACGGAAGTGATGCCCTTTGGTGCATTACCAGAACGGATTAATTATACATACAAGAGTGTTCTAGTTCCAGTTAGTGGAACTTTTTCTAGCCCATAATCAAAAGCTAAATAACCTCAAGATAGCAGCGGTTGAGTGTGAACCCGCAGGAAATGTGGGTGACATGGCGTTCTCACGCCACAACATCGAGAAGCGACGTCTCATCGAGTTGGTGCGCTTGAATGCGATACTGTGGGACTGTCGCCTGCCGCACTACAAGCGCTCGGATAAGAAAAAGGCGCTGAAATGGAACGAGTTGGGCCGAGTTTTTGGTGTTAGTGGCGAGCGAGTGCAGCGCACATTCACCTCGCTGCGTGAGATATTTCGCCGTGAGTTGAATCATGAGAAAATGCTGGGTACACGCTTCAAGTCCAAGTGGGAGTATTATGACGCAATGGCTTTCCTAAAGGAAGTCATAAGGGAACGCAAGTAAGTAAAACTTTCTGTCATAAATTCTTTATTTAATATTTCGAATTTGTTTCACAGATCACGTGAGCGCAATAAAATGTCGGCCGATGCACAGGCGCAACAACAAACGCAGCAACATCATAGCAATAACAATAGTAGCGCAATCGATGAGTATCAGTATTTCGCGCCGAATGATCCCAATAATCCCAACAACCAACAGCCAGCGCAGGCCAACGACCCGAAACAACAGAAACTACAACAACCACAATACCAAACATTGCCGCAGCAGCAACAACAGCAGCTCCCAGTTGGCATGTCCTTTCCAACACAGCTACACTTGCAACAATTGGCGCCGTTAAATGAGACACCACATTCGCAGCCGCTACCAACTGCGCATGCCACAGCGCTGACTGCCGCGTCTCAACTGCCACAACTACCACAACAGCCCTTGCAGAACATGCAACCCGACGTGATCCTTAGCCTGAATACGAACGCGATCTCAACATTACAAAACTTCGGAAACGGAAATTCATCTTTCACTTGTAATTCCAGACCTCCTTCTCAGCCGCAGCAACAACCACAATTAGCATTACAACCGGCGCAGCCACAGCTGCAGATGCAGTCACAGCCGGCGCCACCGGGCACGCAATCGCTCGTAGCTATTTCGAGTTCTCGCTCGTCGGCCTCAAGTTCGCCCTCGATTTACATTAAAGAGGAGCCAGATTCGCCCGACACACTCTCACTCACCACTATCACCATTAATGAACACAACTCAGCGTATTCACCACGGCACAATGCAATACTAACCCCAGCCACAAAAAGCAAACATGCTCAACATTTAAATACTCATCCTAAAGTTGGCTTGCCACACAATAACGTCACAAACAGCAATGTCGTTTTTAAAGCTCAATCTAAAACCCATATACCCGGCTCTTCTGCCAGTCTAATAATCGACGAAGACTTCGCTGAGCCCGATGTTGAGTTAGACGATCTCGATGATCCGGACGTGGATATGCTCGACGATGGTCGGCTCTCGCCTGCGAGCACTTATACACTCGGCATGGCGGAAAAACCAAGTCACCCAACGGCGCGTGAAATACTCTATACCAAGTTCGGTGACTTTCTGGCTGCACGTCTTAATACTCTTAATGAGACTGTCGCAAATGATCTGATGAATCGCATACTGTTGCTAATCGCTGAAAAGTAGAGAGAAATTGATGTTACTGTTCTTCATTACATGGATTTTTAAAGACTCTATGAGCACTAAATGTGCTACTAACTCATATACCAAATATAGATTCCGATTCTCGTATTAGTTTATAATAAATAATTTACTATATACATATATACATAGATCTGTAAAAAGTACTGTATAAGTGACGTTTGCATACTGTATTTCTATAAGAAAATTCAATCTGTATGAGTCTGAATATAAATCTCTAAGTCATATCAACTGACCATAATCATAGAGTAAGAATAAAACTAAATAAATGTACCTACATATAGTATATCATATGCAACTTGCTTGAAATGCTCTCTGGATATATAAATTTTGCACAAATTGCAAGTTAGGGTCAAAATGAAATAAATGTTTATGAGTTTATCGAATTTTACAAAATGTTTTTACAAAAATTCGGATCTAGGCATTTTACCCTCTTAATATTCAAAAACCTGTAGAGAAATTGTCCAGTGCTATACATGGTATGATATTCCATAAATAATGGATAATTACATACTATATATCGCTATTAAGTATACTACAGATCGTAATTCGAGATTGCTATATATGGCAATGGGCAACTTTTGGATTGGAAATCCACTACTCAGCAGCTAAGTAAGCTCTAAGCACAGCTGTTTGTATAAACATATTTATTTTTTCAGAAACCTAATGCGGAACTAGGAGAATGGGTGTTTCATTAAAACTGATAAAAAATGGTTGAAGTGCTGTCAAACTTAAATTTTTTGTGGTATTACGGATTTCAACTTTGTGCCAGTGGAGTTGACTAGAAGCAAACAAAATGTAGTTGAAAATTGCTGTGTTTATTTAGGAAAAATATTAATGGAAAATAGAAAACGGTCAAACAAACTATTTTGTATATGTATGTACATATATGGTAACTTTAAACTATTTCAAAGAGTGAATAGTGAAGAGTGAATTTTCGGTCATTTGTATTTTTTACACTGCGTCAAATGCGGTATTGATAATGTTTGAAACCCGTTTAACAACCATTGACATACTACGATCGTCTGCCTTAGCCTAAAGTTAAAACTATTTAAAATGCATTGCTGGTAACTAGCTTGCTTGGTATCAGAAAGTTCCACTGGATTTGAGTGATCATGAAGACTTTTTCGTATATGCAGTTTTGGTTCCAAGTTTTTTTGTAAGCCTATCCTAATCGAAACTAATGTCTATTTTAATAATTAACATATTCACCATTTCGTGATTAACTGATTTGAATTGTTTGATTTTCAGCTTTTTAAATATTTATCAAATCTTCATTATTAGGTTGGCAAACCAACCAAACTTCGACGGGAAATAGTTGAAAATCGTGATACCAGAAAAGTGTTGGTTTATTTTAAGTTGAAGTGCTTGAATTTCCATTCAACTGAGTGGAGTTGAAAACCATTATAGGGGTATATATTGTGGATAGCCTTCACAAACGGCAGCGTTAAACTCCATTAACTTAATTAATCGGGATTATTTCAGGAGATTCTACAACTATCTCCGTTGCTGTATCCAAACATAACTCTCAGAACTTCAAGCTATAAGGCTGCTGGTGTGTTGTTGCCGGTCTATTTGTCCTCGCTACTGTATCAGGAGTCTAGATTGTGTATGGTTACTGATAACAGTATACTTGAAATTACAACTAAAATCACAGAGTTTACATTAAATTGGCAGCATTGCTCAAATTACTTCATGAATTTGTAAACCGAAACTTAAAGAAATGGAAAATATAGACTTTTGTTGAATATTAATATTGTTGCGTTTAGTCAATTCAAATTTCTTTGTTCATACGTCGTGAAATTAGCAACTTGTTGTGAGTTAACTTTTTTTTGGGAATAAATATTGGTAAATTATTCAAGTGGAAATTATTCGCGTGTAAATCCCTTACACAAGATTAGGTTTTTTAAGAAACAGATTTTAACTCGCCTCTTAATTCTAATAAATTCTATATGTAAATATGTGTTTGCCTAGAGTGGTTTTATTGTTGTAATTTTCTGTTGCAATAAATTGCAAAAGTATAAAAAAGCTTCCGGAAGTAATTTTAAAAACCCGAGCAATGAATATTCCAGCAAGTCGTTAATTGGTTTTGAGCAATTGAATGCAGATTCAGCGCCATTACGGACACGTCATTAAACTGGTTTCTGATTATCTTTCTTGTGAATCGCTAAGTGTATTTAAAGTTGTCCAATTGCGTCAGCAAGAGTTCTCACTATGTAAGGATAAAGGTGATGCAATTAGGCAATTAATAGATTTTCTGTGAGGACCTCGAAGAATGTCGTTTGGGAATATGAGTTGGTAGATAAACGATTTGGATTATGACTGTGTGATAGAAAATTGAGCTATTTTTATAAACGTGGATTTTGTGGACGAACGTTAAACTAATCTTAAGGGTATATATGTGTTATGTCTTTTATTTTCTAATCTTGGCTTCAACTTCGCTACAATATACGAGTCTCAGTAAATGCCGCTTTTGCCGGAATATGTCAATTACCAGAACCACTGTCTCGCCCTCTCTACAACAACTCCAGACAATTGTGCCATACAAAAACATAGCCAGACTCCACGCTCTGAACGTTATCTTTGAGGTAGTTCGCAGTCGGTGCACCGCAGACACAAGTGGCATTCGTTACCGGCGCCATTACGCGCTGCACGCTCCATCAGGTCCATCAGCGTCACTCATACGCCCCAGCAAGCCAACTCTGCTCACCACTCTGTGTTTGTTTGCTATGATGCAAATCACTTCTAATTTCTTTTATGTGGCGCTATATTTTCCCTTTGCGTCGCTGCACTCATTACACCGCTATTATTCAGGTGCGCTATTTGCATTGTTGCAATGTATGCTGCCGCTATGCACATGCAGTTTGTTGCAAATATGGTAAATGTGCGCGGGTATCTGTATGTGTGTTGGATTTGTGGTGAATTCTCATCTATTTGCGTGCTGCCACAACGCATCAGCGTTCGCCAATTATCTCAGCGTTGAAAGACAGAGCAACAACCATATTAACAAGGGAGTTTCGCAAAGAACCCTCGCTGGCTGACTTATGTAGTTCGAGCCGGCAACTAACAACAAGCCTCGCTCTTCTCCGTACACATACCATAAGAATAGTAAATCAATGACACAGCCAAAGTTATCGACTTCGCCGCTGCTCTTGTTGCCACTTTAGTCAACAGCCGTTTGCCGGGCGCTCATCTTACTGCTATTGGGATGCAGAAGCTCGCGGAAAATTGCATCAAGTAACACATACAAACTCTCGGGTTCTATAGGCGGCGTTATGAATGCAACGTTGCCATTAGCCGCAACTATGGCTAGTCTATAGCTCATTTAAAACAGTGGCATGCCTCGCGTGCCACGGTAGAGCTCATTAAAAGTTCACTGTCTGTTTGGATTATTGTTGGTGAGTGAGTGAGTGAGTGGGTGCGTAAAGTATCGGCAGACAGACCACAAAACCTTTGCAACACCTCAACAATTCCACCGCAATTCTACGCTGCGAATAACGGTCAACGACTAATCACTGCGCATGGTAACGGAAAGTTTTCCATAGTCAGTGATGTTGAGGTAGCTGCTTTTGATTTAGCAGCGCTGATTGTGGCTTACGGACGAAAATATTCGACTTCAAATCGACGATGAGCGCTCAAAGCGTTTGCACTTCATCACCATCAATTGTTGATAGCCGATACCGATGTATGTGTAGTATATATTTTCGCTTATAATCACAGCGAAACAGTTTTGTAATTAGCAGTAGTTTCGTGTATAGACCGGTTAACTACTTATGCAGCCGATTAACCCTTTCAGGGCTGTGAGGTAACCGACATTACGTGTATTGGCGCAGTCTACACATTTCATTAACTTTCCAGCCTTCTATCACGTACATATATTTTTGTTATTTTAGTAACCGGTGGTGATTCGAGCTCTATTCTCCTTGACTACAACACAAAAAATCCTAAGTCTTAGGAAATTTACACTATCATTTTCGGTTTTATCAACCCAAAATTAGCAAAAACATCACTGTCGCAAAATGACTGTAAACCAGTGTTTTCAAACATATTATATTTACCTCAGCCATTAAGTTTTAAACAATTATTTTTTTACAATTAAAATTGTCAAGTATGTGAAATATATTATTCTAGAGGAAAGTAACATTTACTTACTGCTCGTGTTGTGCGCCTATAGAATCTTTCAAAAAAGGTATATATTTATGCAGTACTTGAAGGCGTTATCTTCTGGGTGATTTGTGTGTAGGCGGAGTAATCGGAGCACCGTTACGCCTACAAAACGCCATTAACCAAAAACATAAAAAGTACCACAACTAAGCACTAAATTAAGATATATAGTAGAACTGTAATTTGGCAAAAGGAATCGCAGTAGTAAGGGACACCTATGAGCAAAAAATTTAAATAAAGGGGACGTTGGCCCCGCCCTTAAACCACTTAAGCCACAGCAACTAAATTCACTTTTTTCAATATTAGGTTCATATTGTTTACAATCTGTCATGTGGCAATAAGCAAATGTAATTATATCTAAAGATTGACATTGATGCTAATTTGATTGCAATTTGTCCATTAAATACATTAACGGAATTTGAAGTATAAGTTTTGACTATATATCACTATTCACTCAAATTAATATCATATAGTATATACTTTACAATTCAATTAATTTAGTTAAACTTTTGATCTAAATGGAAAGTCTAAGTGATGGAGCGTTTGTGGTCAACCTGAGTGTTTTCGAGAGATATCTTTGAATTAGCTCTACGTTCGATTTACTTCCAGTTCCCCATATTTGTATTCCATATGGTCAACTCGGTTTTAAAATGCTTTTATATATGTAGGATCACCTTGTTTTTAAGACTAAGTTTCGATTTAGAACCCAGTAACCAGTAATTTTTCTCGTCTTGATTTTAAGCTGATCTCGTTTAGTTTTTATGTGTTGCTGCCATGTTAGTCTTCTGTCTAAGGGCATCCCCTTGGGCATTGCATTTTGGGATAATTTTTAATTAAGATTGATGCCGGGAAAATTCCCTGTATTAAATTCACTTGGCGCAAATATTATAGGAACTTCTATCGGCAGTGTGAAAATTGATGAAATCGGCCAATAAACCCACTCACTCCCCATATAACCATACTGTTAAAAACTACTTAAAGCGCGATAAATCAACAACTAAATATGCCAGAAACATAAAATTTTATTTGCGAGATGGTATGACAGGGCGTTAATGAAGTCGGTGTCAAAATTTGACTGGCTAATATGTGAGTTATCTTAATTAAATTGTGAGAGCGTGTTTGGCATACGAGGCAATTTGCTACCAGTTTTCATCGCTAGCTATCATTTTTGCTATTAGATTTTCCGTATGTAGTGGACCAAGTTTGTTTCCCAATGCTCTCTGTGTTCTTCTCATCGGTGGCATTTAAAAAAGGTATGGTTGGCGTAGCCGAGTGGTTCGACTCCGTAAATATGTACTATATATGCTGCATTTGCTGTTTACCCCATATTGTATAGATATTTTGGAAATGCCCGTGACTGGAAAGCATGTGTTTTAGGTAGTAGTTCACCGCTCCGTGTTTTATACTATGTAAGCCACACCTCTCTTTGGTCAACTTGGTGGTCAGTTTCTGCCTTTGCCCTCCCTTGTTCACCGATCTTGCCAGAGTTCAAGGTTTGCTTCCTCGCCTGTTGTCTTGTGAACGAATGTATTTTTTTCTTCCATAATCAGAGCTTTCTTCTCTTCTTTGCGAGTAGATCTATTGGGATTGCGTCGCTTATTACTAGCACTCAGGGCTGCTGTTCTCTCCACCTTAGCGAACATCTTCCGTTTGAGTTTCACGTTCAATGTATAGGCCCATATTTCGCAGTCATATAATAACGCTGACTGTGTTGTGTCCATTGGTAACTTCCTTATGCTTGCGAGCGGGCCTTCGGTGTTTGCGATAAGTCTTGATAGCGACATGGTTATATTTACTGACTTTTTAGCTTGCTGAATTTGAGCCCATTACGTGAGTTTGTTATCCACCCTTATACCTAGGTATTTTAAGGTTTTCGTCGTTTTGATAGCTTCTGAGTGAACTTGCATGTTGACCTCCAGCGGTATGTGCTTCCTAGTACGCAGGATTGACTCAGGTATTTCCGCGGCTAGGTTAAGATCAGGAAATAGCTCCGTACTGATTTCATTAAGTAGGGTGACATTTAATTTTTAATGCGATCATTTTGTCCTATTTTGCGCTATTAAATGCGTTTCATATGCCAATTGTTGCAAGGAAGACTACTGGCCTCGAGAAGTTGTTCTTTCGACGAGATTACTGCACGCTACGTGCAACGTTTTCAACGGCTCCGATGACGGACATGCCTGGTCTGAACCCATGTTGTCGTTCTGATAGGCCTCCGGCATTGTTTATAGCGGCTATGATGCGGGGTTTCAGTAATATTTCTAGCAGCCTTGCTGTTGTGTCTAGCATACATGTGTGTATGTATGCCGAAGGTATTTCTGCAAATCCTTTGCCTTTGCTTGTCAGCGTCAGGTGCTGTCTCTTCCATACTTCTGGGAAAATGCCCTCCTTCAGACATGCATTATTAGCAAAAAGTGTGGCCGTTCCGTGACGATTAATTTTAGTACTTCCGCTGGCATCTCGTTGGGGTCAGGGGGTTTTTCCACATCGTAGCTCTTCCCATTTACCCTTTTTTCTGTTTGTTATAGCACCTTTCAGCTAAGTTTTAGTAGCTTAATATTCCTCATGCTCTTCCGTTCCATTTCTTCCCCTTCTTCTAGCTCTTGTGTATCGTTTCCTTTTATGCAGGCATCTCTGTCACATCTGACCATCAGTAAACTGTTTCTTTTACAATAATCCTGGATGTGCTGTTTGCGCGATATTTTGGTGGGTTTTCGTCTATCACTGCAAGGAGCTTTGCTGAGTTTAGTTTCGAAGCGTCTCATTTATGTGTGCCCTTTTTTCTGTTTTGGACTTTTAACTGGGCCCACCACGTAGGATATTTATTGGTGATCGCAACATGTGTAGTCTTCTAGCACTTTCCACTCATGTATTTTTTTGTGTCTCCATTCGCGACGATTCGAGACCCCGGAATGTGATCCGTTTGACTATGCTTCTACTCCGCATAGAGACAGCAGATCGGTGGGTTTTTGCAGTCTTTCAGCTTGTGTATGCGGTGGTGAAGGAGTCAAATTTTAGCTTTCTGCTTAGCTCGCTCAGAGACGCTATACCGCGTAAATTGTTCTTACGTGTATTTTGGAGCTCTGGTTTTTGATTTTTGGTTCACCTTGACTCAGGATTTAAATCAACTGGTAGATACATTCCTCAGAAATCCGTGTAAAAAAAGAGGCGTTTCCTATAGTAAAATGGGGGATATGACTCATTTCATCTGAAAACCGTGTAAGATGAAATAAAGAAATATATTTACTTCGTAAAACCGTGTAAAAAATGTTGAAAACTATAAAATTTCAGATATACATATAAATTGTATGTTCACATGGCATTTTATTGAATCCAGAATTAAGAACAGAAAAATTAGAATAGAAATAAAAAAAAAATATCTACAAAGCTAATTATTCGTCGCTACTTGATAACAAGCGCAACTGTTTGCGACGAACTGGACTAATGGTATCATCACTGGAGATATCCATCAAATTATCTGATGGTGACTTTCGTCCGTTAATAGAGTTTTGAACTGTCGGACTACTTTCCGAAAGGTCGTGCGCCGTTTTTTTTAACTTTTATAGAAAGTTAAACTATTGGTTTTTTAAGTTCTTTATACAACTTCTTTATACCCAGAAATACAATTATTAATATCTCTTTCGAATTTCCGGGCACGTTCCATATTAGGATAATTTTTTAAGAAATGGTTCAACATACCTTTTCCAAACGTATGTAAGACCGTCATCAATTAAACTAGCAGTAAGCTGACATATTTCGGTCTCCTCGTCGTTATTGCTATTATGGTTCTCAGTTTTGCCGTCATATGTTATTAATTTAATCTGACAATCATCATTTAGAGGTTTATCTGTCATTAAATCGTCGACATCTTCTATTTGTAGGTCCTCAAATCCTTCTCCTCCGAGGCTATAATTTTAGAAGTCTCCATCGATGCTTGGGGCAGTGAGGTACCACTCTCGACGCATTCTGGCCAAGGTGCTTTCCAGCAGGATTTTAATGTTGACACCCTTGACTTTTCTTTGACCATTTTTTTAAGGGTTTTAAGATAAAATCTTGCAACACCTGAAAATTTGTCCCTGGCATTTAAAGATTATTTATTTGAATGCCAAAAAAATGGCGAGACAAGTTCGGAGGCATATATTTTTCTAATCATTGCTGAAAATTTAACGCTATCCAGGTAACCACCTGCAATTAAATACAAAATGGTGAGACTTCACTTCGGCATTACTGAAAAAACCTGTAAGAAGTCATAACGCGTTAAGCTTTTGCCTCGACAATTAGTCAGCGGAGCGTGTGTGCAACATTTAATTATCATAGTTTCACTGAAGAAATTTGCAATTTGCGATTGACACTAAACTTATTTAGTTAATGAAATAAAAATATTTGAATTTCTAACAACTTTCTTTTCAATATACACAGCAACTTGTTAGCGCACTGAAAAGTTCTTGGACATGATTTTCAATCTGCGCAGGACCCCTCAAATGCCGCATCGCCATATCGCGTGTCAATTTTAACACGGCGATAACCAACCAACCTTGGCAGCCAGGCAAGGCAGCAAGAAAAATTAATAAGAAGCGGAATCATTTCAGTGCGCTGCCCCAACTTACCAGCAGCAAATACCTTGGATTTCTTCATGCACCCAACCGTTTCGAATGCGGAAGTGATGCATGAAATTTGAGTTCAGCATACCGAACCGAAGGCGTCGAACATCGCTGCTGAGCGGGTGCAAGTCCAAGTGCAACTTGATTACAACCGGGGCTTCATCTGCCACGGCAACTCTGCTGCAGCTTCCGGTGCCTGCTTGTTGGCGCTTTGTCTGCTCGTAGCTGTTGCTTGCATCTCGAATTGAATTTCTTAAATGAAACACCAGCCAGCTCAACTGTGCGCCTCTTCATTTGCACAACGAACTTCTTGTATTTGCTCAGGCTTGTTTTCTGGCCTGCATGCCGCCTGCCGGCCTGTCTATCTCTTCTTCGCCTGTCTGCAACTGTTTGTGCGCTCGTGGCTCTGCTGTCACTTGCTTGTTGATACAAATATTAAATTGCAAAACATTCGCAAATAAATATTGTGCTCGCTTCTTAGTGCTCAAATCTTGGTCCTTAGTGTACAATTTGAAGTAAATCTCCAAGTTACTTCTGTTCCGTTAATATTTTGAGTTGTTGTGGAAATTGTTGTGTTGCATTTTAATTTTGCTGACATTTCAGTATATTTGCTTTTATTATACTTTGCAGATTTTATTTAATTCTCGTATTTGTCCAAGAATAATATTGCTTCAGTTTTCGGTTATTACATAGTTACTTAATGAATTGAAATACTAACTGGCAGCTGCTGAGGTTTGCTTCTTGTACAGTTAAGTGCAAGAATTTGCTATAATTTACATCCATTGAAAGGGACATATTTCCGGTAAACGGTAGATTATATTTAACTTCTTTATCCTAGATAAAACAAGCATTCTGAAAAGGACAAATTGAAAAGGACGAAAGTGGTCTACTACCCAAGATGGTGGAAACAAGTGATGGCAGGAACGAAAAAGTCTGGATTACTGGCGTTATGAAAGCTATCTCAACAAAGGTAAACACAAGGCTTTTCTTCCCTAGGAAAGAAAAATTGTCCAATAGTTATCTGTAGGACAGTTCCAATGGGGAATCTATGTATTCCCCTATGGGAAGAGTCAATCAGGAATAGGAGCAGGCTTCTTAAGTGGAAATCCATACACAAAAGACAACCTCAAACTAAACGATTACAATTCAATAAAAAGATGTGAAAAGGTATACGAGTTGGCACGCTCGGTCATATACAATAATCAGCTCCTTCGAAGGTTGCTTGAAGCAATAAACTCAAGAGGAACATCTCATATATTGGAACACTATCAACACGGTGGCATACATAGTTCAAAACACTTTCAAGATGTGTTGATAAAGGATAGACCAAAAAGCGTTTAGTTTTTGGGTAGAGGGAATTTTAATACATCGGAAACCAAATCCACTGAGCTGCTGTATAATTCTTAATTGGTTACCACTTGAAGGTATTATGTTATGAATAGCCACCAAGTTGATATTCACAAATTTGTGGGGTATAAGCTTAACAAGTCAATTGAAAAGTTCCCGGTCTACTATAGTAAACTCATGTTTTTTGCAAGATTCGTGTTTTGTACACCACACAGTTCTCTTCAAGGGTGATACTTTGATTATAATGACCCTCCGATTTTCCGATACATTTTGTATACTCTTGCAACATGTTGCTACAGAGTATTATAGTTTTGTTCACCTAAAACTAAGCGAAATAGATATAGGGTTATATAAATTAGTAAAAATGCCTTTTTTTTACTTTCACAACGATGATATTCGTTTTATTATTTATTGTTTAATGATTTCTAGCATTCGACTTCGACCTGACTTGACTTCCTTTTTTCGTCCACGGAGAAACTATTCTTTGTTGTTCTTTCGAGCTGCAGATCTTGGCGGGAAAACCGAGCTATGCGGGAGTTGTTGTTTATTGGTATGACTGCACATATTCAAAATTGAGTGCAAGAATAGGCTTAGCTCAGATTATAGCATTAACTTTTGTGTTAGATTGTATTAACCCTCGTGTTTGACAACAGGTATACCTTGATTTATGCATATAAACGGATAAAGAGACGTGTTGAAATCGTGGTGACTGCCTGTCTGTCCGTCCTTTCGTCCATGCAAGCTGTAATTTGAGTAAAAATTTAGATATCTTGATGAAACATGGCTCCTTAGCAAAACAAAAACAAGAGTTCGCCCACTACGCACTATATTAAGATATGGAACTTTAATTTGTCATAGGGGATCGCAGTAGCAAGGCAAAAAATTTGGAAAACTGGTGCGTGGCCCCGCCTTGTAACAAGTTTAATGTATACCTCACCTAAACCGCTTAAAATACAACAACTAAATTAAAATTTATCACCGATATGGTATGAGAGATCTTTATGGGAGCCAGCATGAAAATTGAACGATGGGCGATTTCATGAGTCGGGACCCGACTGACCGCTTTTGGCAAAATTTAGTACGTGTCATTTCTTTTGCATTCTTACGTCACATTATGAAAATGGATTAAATTGGGCAAAGGGATAAAATTTTGCGCGAATAATATCTTTAGTATGTCCCACTATAGGAAAAAAATTATGTAAATCCAATAATAATATAATATTTGAATCGCGGTACCTATAGTTGACTTTTGGTCGAAAATGTCGGTCAATGTGTGATATATTCTTGTTCTTTAATGGCGTAGACACTGCTTACTCGATTAGAGCCGAGTTTACAACAGCGCGCTAGTCGTTTCTTATTTTCGCAGCGTGGCGCCAATTGGAGATTCCAAGCGAATCCAGGTCCTCCTCCACGTGGTCTTTCCAGTGGATTGGAGGTCTTCCTCCTCTGCTTCCGCCGACGAGTATTCCGTCAAATACTTTCTGAGCTGGAGTGTTTTCGTCCATTCCGACAACATGACCTAGCCAGCGTAGCCGCTGTCTTTTAATACACTGAGTTATGTCAAGGACGTCTGTATACCTCGTACAGCTCAACGTTCCATCGAATGCGATATTCGCCGTGGCCAACGCGCAAAGGACCATAAATCTTTCGCAGAACTTTTCTCCGGAAAACTCGCAACGTCGACTCATCAGATGTTATCCTCGTCCTTGGCTCTGCACCATATAGCATGACGGGAATAATGAACGACTTATAGAGTTTGCTTTCTGTTTGTCGAGAGAGGGCTTTACTTCTCAATTGCCTAATCAGACCAAAGTAGCACCTGTTGGTAAGAGTTATCCTGCGTTGGATTTCTAGGCTGACATTGTTACTGGTGTTTACACTGGTTCCAAGATAGAAGAAATTATCTACGACTTCAAAGTTATGATTGTCAACAGTGACGTGTGAGCCAAGTCGTGAGTGCGACGACTGTTTGTTTGATGACAGGAGATATTTGGTCTTGCCCTCGTTCACTGCCAGACCAATTTTCTGTGATTCCTTGTCCAGCCTGGAGAAAGCAGAACTAACGGCGCGGGTGTTGAGGCCGATGATATCAATATCGTCGGCATACGCCAGTAGCTGTACACTCTTATAGAAGATGGTACCTTCTCTGTTTAGTTCTGCAGCTCGAACTATTTTCTCCAGAAGCAGGTTGAAGAAGTCGCACGATAGGGAGTCGCCTTGTCTGAAACCTCGTTTGGTATCGAACGGCTCGAAGAGGTCCTTCCCGATCCTGACGGAGCTTTTCGTGTTGCTCAACGTCAGTTTACACAGCCATATTAGTTTTGCGGGGATACCAAATTCAGACATCGCGGCCTAAAGGCAGCTCCTTTTCGTGCTGTCGAAAGCAGCTTTGAAATCGACGAAGAGGTTTTGTGTGTCGATTCTCCTTTCACGGGTCTTTCCCAAGATTTGGCGCATGGTGAATATCTGGTCGGTTGTTGATTTTCCAGGTCTGAAGCCACACTGATAAGGTCCAATCAGTTTGTTGACGGTGGGCTTTAATCTATCACACAATACGCTTGATAGAACCTTATATGCGATGTTGAGGAGGCTGATCCCACGGTAGTTGGCGCAGATTGTGGGGTCTCCTCTTTATGGATTGGGCCTAGCACACTTAAATTCCAATCGTTGGGCATGCTTTCGTCCGACCATATTTTACAAAGAAGCTGATGCATGCTCCTTATCAGTTCTTCGCCGCCGTGTTTGAATAGCTCGGCCGGCAATCCGTCGACCCCTGCCGCTTTGTTGTTCTTGAGGCGGGCAATTGCTATTCGAACTTCTTCATGGTCGGGTAATGGAACGTCTGCTCCATCGTCATCGATTGGGGAATCGGGTTCTCCTTCTCCTGGTGTTGTGCGTTCACTGCCATACAGCAGGCTGGAGAAGTGTTCCCTCCATAATTTAAGTATGCTCTGGGTATCAGTGACTAGATCACCTTTGGGCGGCTCTACAAGAGTATGCACCGGTCTTGAAACCTTCTGTAGGCCGCCGCCCTTTTTCGTAGAATTTTCGAGCATTACCCCTGTCGGCCAGCTTATCAAGCTCTTCGTACTCACGCATTTCAGCCTCTTTCTTTTTCTGTCTGCAAATGCGTCTCGCTTCCCTTTTCAACTCTCGGTATCTATCCCATCCCGCACGTGTAGTGGTCGATCGTAACGTTGTGAGGTAGGCAGCCTGTTTTCTCTCCGCTGCGACACGGCACTCCTAGTCGTACCAGCTGTTCTTTTGCACTTTTCGAAAACCAATGGTTTCGGTTGCAGCTGTACGTAAGGAATTTGAAATGCCGTCCCACAGTTCCCTTATACCGAGTTGTTGACGAGTGCTCTCAGAGAGCAGGAGTGCAAGCCGAGTAGAAAATCGTTCGGCTGACTGTTGTGATTGCAGCTTCTCGACGTCGAACCTTCCTTGTGTTTGTTGGCGTGCGTTTTTCGCTGCACAGAGGCGGGTGCGAATCTTGGCTGCAACAAGATAGTGGTCCGAGTCGATGTTAGGACCTCGGAGCGCACGCACATCTAAAACACTGCAGACGTGTCTTCCGTCTATCACAACATGATCGATCTGGTTGGTAGTTTTTCGATCCGGAGACAGCCAGGTAGCTTGATGAATATTCTTATGCTGGAGTCTAGTACTACAGATAACCATATTTCGGGCCCCGGTGAAGTCAATCAGCCTCAACCCATTTGGGGATGTTTCGTCGTGGAGGCTGAATTTACCGACCGTAGTGCCAAATATACCTTCTTTGCCCACCCTGGCGTTAAAGTCGCGAAGCACGATTTTGACATCGTGGCGGGGGCAGCTCTCATAAGCGCGCTCCAAGCGCTCATAGAAGGCATCTTTGGTCACATCGTCCTTCTCTTCCGTCGGGGCGTGGGCGCAAATCAGCGATATGTTGAGGAACCTCGCTTTGATGCGGATTGTGGCTAGACGTTCATTCACCGCAGTGAAACTTGCGCTCCTTTATATGGCCACTGTTGTAAATGTCACAAGGACCTACTCGTCTCTGTCCTTGTCCCGTCCATCGCATTTCTTGGATGGCGGTGATGTCAGCCTTTATTTTTGCGAGGACATCAACCAGCTGGGCAGCGGCACCTTCCCAATTAAGGGTCCGGACATTCCAGGTGCATGCCCTCAAATCGTAGTCCTTATTTCGTTTGCCATGGTCGTCATCAAAAGGGGGGTCTCTCATCCGAGGCTGTGTTTTCTTTTTCATTGGGGGTCTTTTTTACGTGGCGGTTCCCAAACCCAGCGCACAACCCTATGCAGGGGATGTTTCGCCTTCTCACATTAGCTCGCCTCCGAACGGATGTTCTTAGGCTACCCAGAGGATACTTGGTCAAAGACCGGAAGTAGTGAGCTGCTTGAGCCATGTGTACAAGAATCGTTTCTGGCCACTCCCAAGTGAATGGCGATCAGAGAACTTTCCTCACTTGCGTGAACTTCTACACATGACTCCATCCTCCAATCTCTTAGATCTCTTAGAGATCCTTAATTCTTGGGGTTTAGGTGTGGGGGTGGACATATCGAGGGAAAAAACGGTGACAATGCTGCTTAAGGGCAGGTTGTTTTACCCCACACTTGGCGAATGTGAAGGAGCGACTGCAGGCAACTGTAGGCAAAATACGACTGATTTTGAGGAGCGATTGGGGTCTCGGACGTCGTGCTGTCCGCACCATATATCGTGGCTTGTTCGTGGCCTGTGCCACTTATGGAGCCCATGTATGGTGGGAGGCAGCCACGACTGTCTAGGGGTCTCAAAAACTCCTCTCACTCCAACGTTGCATGATGCGTGCTTGTTTGCCTGTATGTCGCACCGTCTCAACGGATGCGATGCAGGTCTTGTTAGGTGCACCCCCTCTTGACCTGATTGTCAAACAGCGTGCTGTTGCGTTGAGGTTAAGAAGGGGCTTGAGTGTGTCATTGCTGCGGAATGACTGGATTTCCGACGATGATGTGGAGAGGGAGGGATATCTAGGGAGCAAGAGGCTCCTAGATGATAGGGTTAGGTGTAGGTGGCAAGAACGTTGGGACAATAGTCCTAACGGCCGAGTGACGTACGAGTACATTCGGGACGTGGGGTTCGTTGTGGATAATCCAGACTTCAGATTTTGTCATTGACGACCCCTGCGGGTAAGGGGAAGAATATACCCGTGGTAAGGCCTGCCTGTCGTAAGAGGCGACTAAAATCTATATGCACTATGTTTTTCATTCTGGGTATGCCTTGAAATGTCAGCATAGTCTATGTCAGAAATAGTGCTATAATACTCAGCTTGAAATGATATATAATATAGTATATATAATATAAAAATGAATCGCAAAATGTGTTGCTAAGCGCATAACTCAACAATGCCTGGACCAATGATTTTTACGGCGAGAAAAAATCGAATATTTGCTGGAAAACCCCTAAAAACAGCCATTTTCTTTTTCCCATACAAACGAATGAATGTTTGTTTGTTAGTAACGCTAAAAGAACGGCTGAACCAATCTTGATGAAATTTTCATAGGTTGTTCGTTGTGGATCAAGGAAGGTTCAGAAATAAAAATACCTTATACTTTTCATGAAGAAAAGTCGGAAAATTGGATGATTCCAAAAAGTAAATTTTTTTTTTTTTAATTTCTGTTTGTTTTGTTTTTCAATATTTTGATTTGTAAATTACTTGAATCGTTCAATTTCGGTCGCTTGCTTTTTTATTCCGGCTATTCAAAAGAAAAATTATTGAAAATTATTCAGTGAAAACTTTACGTGTGTTTCACACAAAGAGGTCAATTGCGGATTCAACTTTGTTACAAAGCCACGAAGAGGTCGCCCTAATATCGGTCGGCGTTCTTTTCGTCATCAATGTATGGCAGCTCAAGGCAAGGCAAGGCAGGAAGTACTTCCAGGATGGGGTGACAAACGTGCGGAATTATGGATCGCGGTCAATCAGCAAGCGATCGTCACGATGTCACAGCATGACTTTTCAAACAACAGTTACGATGTTTGATTGACTTTATCTTGAAGCAACGTATATGTGGTGCTGTTGGATGCTAGATGTACTTTGTTGAGTGGCAAAAGCGAGGTTTTCCGCATTCTTCTTTTGATGATGGTTACACCAGATCAAATTGATGAAATCATTTCTGCGGAAATTCCTGATGTAGAAAAAGATCCAGTATTATACGAAGTGGTGGAAACCAATATGGTTCATCTGTTCGGTTTGTATGTCTGACAATAAATGCATGAAACACCATCCACGTGCTTTTCTTTCGGAAACACAAACTGGAAATGATGGATATCAACTCTATCGGCGTCGCTCACCAGATAACAGAACATTCAGCAATCAACTTACAAGAGTTAATACCGAAGTTGACAACACATGGATCGTACTATATTCACCAGTATTGTCTAATTCACATTCAAACTCAAATCAATGTTTAATATTGCAGTTTGGTGAAATCGATAAAATACGTTTGTAAGTACGTCACCAAAGGTAGCAACATGGCGATTGTTGGTCTTGAACGATACGGTCGATACGTGAACTGCAATAAAGCGCTTTGTAGGATATTTACTTTTGCAATTCATGAACGTTTTCCGACTGTTGTGCGTCTCGCAGTTAATTTGGAGAATGCCCAAAGACTGTATTTCAACACAGAGAATGCAGTACAGCCAGTGGAAACACCGCCAGCAACAAAATTAACATTAATGAGTTTTTTCTCAACTTTCATCAGTGATCCGTTTGCGAGAACATTGCTCTATTCGGAAATACCCTGATATCATACATGGAATGCATCGTCGAAGAAATAGTTGCGCAGAAAGCAAGGCCAACCAGTAGATTGACATCCAGATGTGTTGTCAACTAATGCATTAGGACGAATTTACACAATCCACCCGAAAAACGACGATTGCTTCTACCTTCGGTTGCTATTGATTAATGTACGCGGTTTGACCGTGGCAATTACAATTGCTGGAACATGATAATCACTGGAATAAAAATGAAGTTCGCACACTTTCGCGATAATCATTTCGACATACCAGCCTTCAAATCCGCGTTAATTATGGGATACCAACAAAAATGACATTGCATTAGACATTTTACATCGCCTTCGCTAAATGTTCGGACATTGGCCAAATTATCGTAACTACGATTCCTTAAGTGCACGCGCAATGTTAGCTGCAAAAAATATCGATGTTGTTGACTTAAACTGGAAGATTCAAAGTCAAATTCCGGGAGACTTGCGCTCATACAAATCGATCGATCGTCTTGACAATGAAGACGACGCCGTGAATTATCCAGTGGTATTTCTAAATTTTTTGGACAGGCTTGGTATGCCACCGCATCATTTGCCTATCCAAAATAGGATCGGTCGTTATTATGCTTCGCAATCATCATGCCCGAAACTGTGTAATGGAACCCTACTGATTGTGACGCACCTATCGAATACAAGGGGCAGAATGCTTGATTCTAAGAATTCCTTTGAGTTCTAACGATTTGCCATTTGAGTTCAAACGTATTTAATCTTCAGTGAAAATTGCATTTGAGATGACAATCAACAGGACCTAAAGATAGTCGCATAGTGTGAGGCATAAATTTGGAAATGCTGTGTTTTTCACACGGCCGTGGCGTGCTCACGAGTTGGAAAACCATCTTTTCTGTACACCGGAACAGAAACCAAAAAATGTTGTTTATCAAGCTGCGTTACATTGAAAAAAAAAAACAAAAATTAAATGATAAATTTAACTTTCTTTTCATTTCAAAACACATAATTTCACGCAGGACAACGGCTGCAGGGTCGGCTAGTTTTTAATATTTCTTCGTTAACCGAGTTTACGCCTAGATCACGCTCTATATCAGCACATCTACAATACCAAGGCACTTTGACATTAGTCTTAGTACTTTGTTTTGAAATTGTTGGATGACTTTCTTATTGTTTGCGTTAGTAGATCCCCAGAGTTGTGCACCTTAGCTCCATATCGGTCGGAGTATTTGCTTATAGATAAGTAACTTTTTTTCGATGGATAACACTGATTTGTTATCGGTTAACCAATTATAATTTTTGAGTCGCATGTCTAGCTCCTTACGTTTGTTTTTTACGTGAACTTTCCACCGTAGCTTAGTGTCAAGCGTCATTTTGTATTTGCATTTGTGCACCGTCTATGAAATTTGGTAAGTGCTGTATCTTGTTCCTAATAGAAAGGCATTTGTTGTTCAAGCGATAAATGTCACCTGTCACTAAGTTTGGTATTTTGGGAGCTCAACTGGTAGTAGCAAAAGCTACAAGGTCTTACCAGAGACTTTAACCTGGTACCACGGAGAGCAGTTAGCCCTTGGAGTTTACTCCAATCTGCTCATTGGGTTTGGCCCTTTGTGGAGATTCGTGGTGGCTGTGGTTTGAACCTAAAAGCAGGCAGGGTTGAAAAATTTCAATCCAATGTAGAGTCGCATTGCGGCCGGGCGCGGAACCCAAAGTACGGCAGAGGTTTTAGGTCGGCCTCGTACCCGACCAAGGCGGCTAAGGTGTCCCTATCCACCAGAACCAATTGGAACAAAGGTATAAGTGCAGAATGCGTTTATACTTTGATGAAACCAGGGTATGAGTGCAAAATGTATTTATGCTTTGTTCACAGCCAGACCCATTTGGTTTGCTTCCGTATCCAGTCTGTTGAAAGCAGAACTAACGGCTCTTGTAGAAGATTGTACCTGTTCGATTAAGTTTTGCAGCTCGAAATATTTGGCGCATGATGAATATCTGGTCGGTTGTTGATTTTCCAGGTCTAAAGACACACTGATAAGGTCCAATCAGTTTGTTGACGGTGAGCTTTAATCTTTCACACAATACGCTGGGTAGAACCTTATATTTGATGTTTAGGAAACTTATAGCAGATTGTGGGGTCTCCCTTTTTGTGCATTGGGTAGAGCATACGTGAATTCCAACCGTTGGGTATCTCGCATTTCGGCCTCTCTCTTTTTCTGTCTGCAAATGCGTCTCGTTTCCCTCTTCAATCGTCGGTATCTATCTCATCCCGCACGTGTTGAGGTCGATCGTATGGTTGCGATGTATGTAGTATGTTTTCTCTCCCCTGCTAAATTGCCCTCCTCGTCGTATGAGTTTTTCTTTTGCATTTTCCGAAAACCAATAGTTTCGGTTGGCGTCCGACAGTTACTTATAGCGAGTTGCTGACGAATGTTTTCAGAGAGCAGGAGGCAAGTCACGTAGAAAATCATTCGGCTGTCTGTTGTGATTGCAGCTTCTCGAGGCCAAACCTTCCTTGTGTTTGTTGACGTGGCTTTTTTGCTGCACAGATGCGGGTGCGAGTTTTGGCTGCAACAAGATAGTGTTTTGAGTCGATGTTAGGACCTCGGAGTTTACGCACGTTTAAAACACTGGAGACGTGTCTTCCGTCTATCAAAACATAAACGATTTGGTTGGTGGCTTTTCCATCCGGAGACAGCCAGGTAGCTTGGTGAATTTTTCTGTGCTGGAATCTAGTACTACAAACCATATTTCGGTCCCCGGCGAAGTCGACTAGCCTCAACTCATTTGGGAACGTTACCTCGTGGAAGCTGAATTTATCGACGGTTGTGCCAAATATACCTTCTTTGCCCACCCTGGCGTTAAAGTCTCCAAGCACGATTTTGATATCGTGGCGGGGGCAGCTATCATAGGGGCACTCCAAGCGCTTATAAAAGGCGTCTTTGGTCACATCGTACTTCTCTTTCGTCGGGGCGTGGCGCAAAGCAGCGATATGTTGAAGAACTTTGCTTTGATGCGGATTGTGGCCAGACGTTCATCCACCGGGGTGAATGATAGTAACCGGCGACGCAGTCTCTCTCCCACCACGAATCCCACACCGACTTTGCGTTTCTTTATATGGCCACTGTAGTAAATGCCACAAGGATCTATTTGCCTCAGTTCTTGTCCCGTCCATCGCATTTCTTGGACGGAAGTGATGTCAGCCTTTATTTTCACTCGCCTTCAAACGGATGTTCTTTGGGTACCCAGAGGATACTTGGTCTAGCACCGGAGGTCGTGAGCTGCATGAGCTATATGTAAAAGAATCGTTTCTGGCCACTCCAAGTAAATAGCAATCAGAGAACTTTCCTCACTTGCGTGAACTTCTACACAAGACTCCATCCTCCCTGTAAGTGATATACCAAATATTACTGAAATAAACGGATAATTCTTGTCTTGGTATGTCTGTGCGTCAAGAATGGGATGAATACCATGACCAATGACCAATATATCCCTTAGCCCCCATATACTTACTATAAAGATTCACGAATTTCCGGGTGATTTTGTACAGCATATATCGGTCAATATGTATGTAAGTTATCCCAATGGAAATAAGAGAGCGTGTTTTACTCATAGCAGTGTATCTTTGCGCCTAAAATAGATAAATTTGAGCGAAAAGTTGGCCTAGTCCCCATATAGTAGGGAAAAGTTGCCTTAGTACTTCCTGATTCCAATGCAACTTTTTGTTTTGAGATCGGATTGCATCTTCAACCTCAACTCCGGCCTTGAAATTTCGGAAATCCGCCTAAAATCGAGAAATTGTCTACCTAGCGTCTGAAATACGCATCTCATGGCAAAATGTATAAAACAAAAGTTATTTGTCACGTAATTTGCTACCGAAATGGTATATGTGATCATGACCGTAGGACGAACCGTTCCCGAGATACGAGCGAAAAGGCGGCGAAAATTGTTGCAGCTCTTAGCTAACCTGTATTGGTTACCCAGAATCCACCGCGTGGAGGTGGCTGCTCTTCGGGTTCCTCCCAAGCCCAACCCAACCAACCAACCATAGTATGTCAGGCTTGTTTTAGTCTGAATCTGTGTCAAATTTATTGATAAAATCAGATTTTGTACTAAACTTTGGCACTTGTTGCCTACATTTCAGTGTAAATTTCCATACCTTTTATGAGTTCTTCGTTAGAAAATGAACAAAGAACTGGTGGAACAGTCAAGGTAATAGTCTTCCAGTTGTTAATCATATCGTAATAATTAGTAGCTTTGAAATTCAGCTCTGGCACTTTATTACATCTAACCCTTCCATTTACAGTGTCAGACTCTGCTTCTCTGGCTTCCAGAAGACGGTCAAGGGCCTACTTTCTGACTTCTATCCGTTCGTCAGTCATCATACTAAGGAGAATGTTTTCTGGAAGAGCAAAGAAAGCATTCTGCTGAATGGATAAATCGACAACCTTGCGCAGTTTAGCAGGTAAGTATCTCGATCTTTGAATTGCAGCGCGAGCCATCTTTGATTGAACTGTTGAATCTTATTGATAACCACAAAGGTGAGTAAACTGTAAGTATGTACTTGACCAAAATCTTTATTTCCTTTGTTGGTTTGTCAGTAGAAATGTATAATCTCTGAATTCTATTTGCACAGGTGAGCCAGCGAGATTTGCACATGTTACCTGGATGCATCGACGCTAAATCAGAGGAACATTGACCGGAAATAACAGCTTCTGATATTTTATAGAGATAAGCTTGGTCTGTGCTAAGTTGGGTCGGATTAGTAACCTCAGAAGGTAATTGGCAGGATAGAAAACTTTCAAATTTGACAACAGGCAACTTCTCACGATCAAGGAACAGTTTACCCTTTGGACTCTTTGAGATACCTTCTATGTGTTCGAAAAGAGCACGAAATGGAAGTTCGTTGAAATGTAGAAGACAAACAACCCACTGTAATGGCCTACCTATTCTTTCTTCTAGTTTCCGAATGGTTCCACCTTTCCAACCTGTGTTCGTGTTGGTGCCATCAGCACCGACAACATCTAGATGTTGCACATCAACTGAATTGTCTTGTAAATGTTTCCATATAGCTTGCGTCTCATCCTCAGCTGACCCGGAAAGAGAGGTGACGTGGCCAAAATAATGACAACCAGGTTCCGCTATAAGAGAAATATGTTCCTCTTTGACAGTGTCGCGGTAGTACTTTTCACCTTCGCTAATCTTGCATTTGTCAGTGACAAAGCTAGCCTGATCCTCTGTTATCAAACCTGCTTTTTTGGCATCCAGAAAAGCAGATGAAACAATCGAGGCCGCTGCTCTATCACTTACTCCAAATCTTTGGGCAGCTAAAGCAGTGTGTTCTAATACTAGTGTGTTTTGTTTGGTTTTAAAGGATGGAAGAGAAAATTTATCATCAGCATCGTTTTTGGAAGAATCCATGTGCGACGCACCTACATTGTTGTCGTCTGTATGAGAGTCTGGCTGATCTGAATGGTCACGTGTTCTAGCTGATACTTTTCTGGTAAGTGTTGATGTTGAATGACGTTTTGAAAGCTTTTCTTTACTTTCATTTTTCTTTGTAATCTTTTTTGTTTCATGTAGATCAACACTTCCAATGCGACCAATTCTTCTGATCCTTTGGTCCAAGAGAAATGGTTGTTCATTGATAGGAACTTTCCTTCCCTTTGGACAAGTGCAAGAAGAAAAATAAATGCATTTACAAGTAGCGATGTCAAATAATTTTCCGGCAGAAGAGACAAAGTCGTCTCTTTTAGAGCTCAAACCTATTGGGTTCCTTAAAAGCATTTGTTTAAGAGTCAGAAATTTCTTATGGTATGTGGTGAGCATTTGTACAACTCTGGTGTGTGAAACTATCGGAATAGATGACTTTTTGAAAGTATTTTCAACCTTTTTATACCCTGAACAGGGTATATTAAGTTTGTCACAAAGTTTGTAACACCCAGAAGGAATCGTCGGAGACCCTATAAAGTATATATATAAATGATCAGTATGTCGAGCTGAGTCGATTTAGCCATGTCCGTCTGTCCGTCTGTCTGTCTGTATATATACGAACTAGTCCCTCAGTTTTTAAGATATCGTTTTGCAAACGTCATTTTCTCTTCAAGAAGCTGCTCATTTGTCGGAATGGACGATATCGGACCACTATAACATATAGCTGCCATACAAACTGAACGATCGGAATCAAATGCTTGTATGGCAAACTTTCACATTTGACAAGATATATTCACGAAATTCGGTATATATTATTTTCTAAGGCAACAATGTAATCTCCGAAGAAATTGATCAGATCGGTTAACTATAGCATATAGCTTCCATACAAACTGAACATATAGGTATTAACAGAAATGCACCTGTGAAGGGTATTTAGCTTCGGTGCAACCGAAGTTAACGTTTTTTCTTATTTGCAACTATTTCTGTAACCTCTTTACTCCTAGGTTCATAGTTGTCGCCTCGGAGTCGCCCTATACGAAATCTTTCAAACTGATAACACAAAAGAACATCCTGGTAAGTAGGTAACTGGGTCTCAGAGAGATTGTACGGATATATGCCAAACACAGGACATTTCTGTCTAAATTTAAATTTAGATACAGACATTTTGAGTTCTGTGTTCTGTTGAGAGAATATAAGTAATAGCACTCGGCGAAATCAACGACAAGAGTGAAGGAACTCGATGAAAAAATATTTATGTGGAGACCAGTCCGAACGTGTCCTTTGGCGTAGGTGAATGAATGTGAGTGATAGAACTCGGCGAAATCAACGTCAAGAAGTGTGGCCGCAAGCCGATTTTCACCTTGAGCTGTGGCGCGCCGCATTTTCGCTCGTATATCGGGAACAGTTCGTCCTACGGCCATGATCACATATACCATTTGTAAATGAATGTTAGAAACATCAACGAGAAGAAGAGTAGTCAGCAATCGTCGACCGACGCTGTGACACGTACACCACGAGATAACATAATATTTTCCGTTTCTTAAAAATCAATTCTTAGAATAACATGAAAGATGTATTTATTTTTAATTTAACAATCACACACACAAACAAACATTGTTATTGAATATACTATTGAAAAATCCTGACAAACGCGTTTTTTATTTAATGTACGGCACGATACGATACGTTAAGAATACGATACGTTAAGAGTAAGTATCTCATTAACACATTTCGGTAGCAAATGACGTGACAAATAACTTTTGTTTTATACATTTTGCCATGAGATGCGTATTTCAGGCGCTAGGTAGACAATTTCACGATTTTAGGCGAATTTCCGAAATTTCAAGGCCGGAGTTGAGGTTGAAGATGCAATCCGATCTCAAAACAAAAAGTTGCATGGGAATCAGGAAGTACTAAGGCAACTTTTCCGCACTATTAGAAATCCCGAATCGAAAAAAGTCCGGAAACGACCACACCTACTATATGATTGGTTTTGCACCTTAAAATATTTCCCTGGCTTTGATTCTTGCAAGTTGAAGGAGTATAAAATGTTCGGTTGCACCCAAACTTAGCCCTTCCTTACCTTATGAGGTCAGACATTAATATGTATCTGTCACAAAAAAACCTGGACGTAATTGAAACAAAATTATTATTTTTTATTAGTGAGGGTACACCAACGCAAACATAAATCATCACAAAGTTCGTTTAGTAGGGGATTTTATGATGTTTTAGGTCAAATATCAAATACACCCTACTCTTTTTTTACACGGTTTGTAAACAATTTTTAATCTAGTACAGTTTCAAAATCACTCTCTTGTAATTATTTTTGTTTTTACCACACTTGGCAACATTGCTGAAATGAATACATAGTAGTAACAGGGAAATCCCCTTATTCGATAATTCTTATCTATACATTTTGTTCGCATGATATTTACATAAAATATTTCTTAATTAAAGTGTTTAAAGTTTATTAGCTCGCAATATTTTATCAATTGTTTGTGCTATCAATTAGATTTGTACACTTCTGACTTTATTTTTATTTTATCTATAAATTTTTAGTTAAGCATTAAAAATAAAATTTTTGCCCTTACTACAGTTAAAAAATTGTACAAAATTTCAAAGATTCGTAAAAGGCAAGTCATTTCTTTGGAAGTAAAATTAAAAATGTTGGACTGTTTGGAAGAGGTGAAGGGCAAGGATTTTGCCTTAAACGAAGCTACTATTAGGACCATTAAGAAAAATTATTATTTAGAGAATGAAATACGGAAATCTGTTATCAGTTCATCAAAGCATAGTTTCAAAATATCGTCATACATTAGAGATGAAGTGTTGGTAAAATGGAGAAATATTTGATTGAGGATTTATTGCAAAAGTGAATACCTGTAGATGGAAATATTATAAAGCAGAAGTCACTACGAATATATAAGCAACTGCAGATATCGGAACCATCAACAAGTCGTCAAGATAAGAGAAAGGAATTTTCTGATAGTGATGTATGGCTAACAGGATTTCTTAAAAGAAACGCATTTCATAATTGAAAAATTAAAGGAGAAATCGCATCAGCAGATGAAAAGGCCGCGAAAACCTTTCCAGCAAAACTAGTAAAAATAATTGAAGATAGGGGCTATGTCCCCGACCAAATTTTCATTAAGGCCACGTGCTTTGAGAGAAAAAAACATTCAAGAGTTGCCAGTTCATTGGAGGGCGAATAAAAAGGCCTGGATTACAGCAGGTCTGTTTACGGAATGGTTTGAAGAATGCTTTGTTCCTGAGTTGAATATATATATGGAACAGCAAAGTCTTAATTTTAAAGTAATTTTGCTCATATATAATGCGCCAAGTCATCCCGTTTTAGGGCATCCAAATGTTCAAGTAATATTTTTGCCACCATATTGCCATAGACGGAAGACACGTCTCCAGTGTTTTTAGATGTGCAGCTTCTTTGTAAAATATGGTCGGACGAAAGCATGCCCAACGATTGGAATTTAAGTGTGCTATGCCCAATCCATAAAAAAGGAGACCCCACAATCTGCGCCAACTACCGTGGGATTAGCCTGCTCAACATCGCATATAAGGTTCTATCGAGCGTATTGTGTGAAAGATTAAAGCCCACCGTCAACAAACTGATTGGACCTTATCAGCGTGGTTTCAGACCTGGAAAATCAACAACCGACCAGATATTCACCATGCGCCAAATCTTGGAAAAGACCCGTGAAAGGAGAATCGACACACACCACCTCTTCGTCGATTTCAAAGCTGCTTTCGACAGCACGAAAAGGAGCTGCCTTTATGCCGCGATGTCTGAATTTGGTATCCCCGCAAAACTAATACGGCTGTGTAAACTGACGTTGAGCAACACGAAAAGCTCCGTCAGAATCGGGAAGGACCTCTCCGAGCCGTTCGATACCAAACGGGGTTTCAGACAAGGCGACTCCCTATCGTGCGACTTCTTCAACCTGCTTCTGGAGAAAATAGTTCGAGCTGCAGAACTAAATAGAGAAGGTACCATCTTCCATAAGAGTGTACAGCTGCTGGCGTATGCCGATGATAACGATATCATCGGCCTCAACACCCGCGCCGTTAGTTCTGCTTTCTCCAGGCTAGACAAGGAAGCACAGAAAATGGGTCTGGCAGTGAACGAGGGCAAAACGAAATATCTCCTGTCATCAAACAAACAGTCGTCGCACTCGCGACTTGGCTCTCACGTCACTGTTGACAGTCATAACTTTGAAGTCGTAGATAATTTCGTCTATCTTGGAACCAGTGTAAACACCACCAATGTCAGCCTAGAAATCCAACGCAGGAAATCCAACGCAGGATAACTCTTGCCAACAGGTGCTATTTCGGACTGACTAGGCAATTGAGAAGCAAAGTCCTCTCTCGACGAACAAAAACCAAACTCTATAAGTCGCTCATAATTCCCGTCCTGCTATATGGTGCAGAGGCTTGGGCGATGACAACAACCGTGAGTCGACGTTACGAGTTTTCGAGAGAAAAATTCTGCGAAAGATTTATGGTCCTTTGCGTATTGGCCACGGTGAATATCGCATTCGATGGAACGATGAGCTGTACGAGATATACGACGACATTGACATAGTTCAGCGAATTAAAAGACAGCGGCTACGCTGGCTAGGTCATGTTGTCCGAATGGACGAAAACACTCCAGCTCTGAAAGTATTCGACGCAGTACCCGCCGGGGGAAGCAGAGGAAGAGGAAGACCTCCACTCCGTTGGAAGGACCAAGTGGAGAAGGACCTGGCTTCGCTTGGAATATCCAATTGGCGCCACGTAGCGAAAAGAAGAAACGACTGGAGCGCTGTTGTTAACTCCGCTATAATCGCGTAAGCGGTGTCTACGCCAATTAAGAAGAAGAAGAAGAATACCACTTCCTTGATTCAACCATTAGATAAAGGTATAATTTCTACTTTTAAGGTTTATTATATTCAACGAGCATTCCAACATACATATTTTAGATGCAGTCTCTAGTAATCTGTCTAAAGACAACCTTTCGATCGTTGATGCATGGAAAAAGTATTATATTTTGGATTGTATTACATATGCTTCAATGGTCAAAGAAAAGTAAAGGGTATCAACATTAAAATCCTGCTGGAAAGCACCATGTCCAGAATGCGTCAAGAGTGGTACCTCAGTGCCCCAAGCATCGATGGAGACTTCTAAAATTATAGCCTCAGCACACGAAATCGGAGGAGAAGGATTTGAGGACCTACAAATAGAAGATGTCGACGATTTAATGACAGATAAACCTCTAGATGATGATTGTCTGATTAAATTAATAACAGATGACGGCAAAAATGATAACCATAATAGCGATAACGATGAGGAGACCGAAATATGTCAGCTAACTGTTAGTTTAATTGATGACGGTCTTACGTTTGGAAGATGTATGTTGAATCATTTCTTAAAAAATGATCATAATATGGAACGTGCACGGAAATTCGAGAGAGATATTAATAATTGTATTTCTGGGTATAAAGAAGTTGTATAAAGAACTTAAAAAACCAATAGTTTAACTTTCTATAAAAGTTAAAAAAAAATGACGGCGAAGACCGACAGTTCAAAACTCTATTAACGGACGAAAGTCCAGTTCATCGCAAACAATTGCGCTTACTATTAAGTAGCGACAAATAATTATGTAGCTATGTAAATATTTTTTCTTTATTTCTATTCTAATTTGTCTGTTCTTAATTTTGGATTAACAGATTTCTTTTGTGCTTTGTTTGCTCTATAAATTTTTCACCTGTATGGTTTTATGTATTTTAAATTTTAATGCTCAATAAGATGCCATATGAACATACAATTTGTATGCATATCTGAAATTTTATAGTTTTCAACATTTTTTACACGGTTGTTCGTAGTAAATATAATTCTTTATTTCAATTTTAAATAAAGTATTTTTTATAATTCTTAATTATATGCTTGGAACTAAAAATTTTAATTTTAATTTTTAATCGGGTAGATTGTAGATGGATTATTATTATTTTTGTAAAACAGAGAAAAATTTTAAATGTTAATTGAATTATTGTTTTGATGTATTAATTGCAACCCTGGTTGTATATTTTCACACTGTGACATAAGGATGAATGTGTAAGCCTTGCTCCAAATATGGTTGAAATTTGATAAGATGACTTCACTTAGAGATGAGCACTGCCGCGACCACTGTTCTCGACTGTCTTTGAATAATTTGTACCAATCAAAAATACTTGATCGCGACAAACAATTATCCTCTTTCAATATTCTGAACGTTTCGGCACCCGAAATTTGAGTCCGCACACAAAATTTAATGAAACTTCTTTGTTGAATAATTTCACTAATCGTAGAAATCGCCGAATGCACTTTAAGTACTTCAGTAAGACATGACAATACTCAACAATAATGATTATTTTGTTGTGACATGTGGCACAGATATCACTGATAGTCATACCAACCTAGAAAAGAAATATTTTCATGAATAGGTTTTTGCGTGAGGTTTAAATTTCATAGTCTTACTATCTTTTGCCCATAGTAGTATATGTAAAATGTAAAATG
Organism: Bactrocera neohumeralis; assembly: GCF_024586455.1. Taxonomy (NCBI): domain Eukaryota; kingdom Metazoa; phylum Arthropoda; class Insecta; order Diptera; family Tephritidae; genus Bactrocera; species Bactrocera neohumeralis. Next base: position 56,988,986 of record NC_065923.1, on the reverse strand, counting down.
TAAAACTTAAATTAAAATATAGAATAATTTTTATGTACAAGTATCTTAGTTCTATTAGTATTTTACGTAACATCAGATACATGAATTTTGAATGAAAGCTTTTAACCACTGCCGCAATGATGGATGAGCTCAGGAACACTTTTATGCGCTGTCGTTCATAACTGACAGATAAAATTCATACACACATAAACTTACTGAAGACATTACTAATGTTTGTGCATATAGTACATTTCACTGAGTGTGTGTGTGTTCTCAGAATGGCATTGAATGTGTACTGAATACTGAAAGTGTAGGCGTTTCTAAACCGAAGCAAGACTTGTCTGCGCTGTGTAGTTGTTGCCAAAAAAGCTTTGCCACAAAATGCGCACCACAAACTAAGAAAAAAATTGACCGGAGCAAATGCTTTACTGCCGTGCCACCTGAATGACTGACCGAACTATCGGCTTAAAATTTACATGTTTTACTGGTCATCCTTATAAAATCGACGATGAGTTCTTTTCGTTTCAACACTTTGTGGCGCCACAAACAAGCCGTACGGCCGTAATGCGGTCTGGCCCATGACACTTGCTGTCAAAAGGAGCACTCTGCGGCATTTTCATCTGCACTAGTCTCGATCTGGAGTGAGTCACGTTCGAGCGTGTACGGTCGAGCCGGAAAATTAATTTACGAAGCGCTCTAGCGTTATAAGTGGCAATTTATAGATTTTTTGGCATTTAATTTCCAATGCCTACAGCATCAGAGCTAAATGACGACATGTGAGGCATGTAGCGTGTGTGTGGCGCCATAAAGCAGGCAAAGGAAAATTCATAAAAATTGCACAACATGTTAGAAATAAGATTGGGTCATGTTTTTGTGTAGTTTTAGTGGTGTGCTGAACTGCATTGCCACATACAAAAAGGAATGTATAAACGTGCTTGAGCAGCAAACAAGGAACTTCACTTATGATGCTTAAATGAATAGAGACAAAGTGTGTGTGCCTTTATTATTAAAACTGACTGATTATGCCTATTTTCAAATGTCTAAAGAATATTTTCTTCATCTTGTTTATAAAAATAGAATTTTATTATTGTACATGGTTTCCCTCAAGATCGATGCAACAGCATATCTTAATCGCGATAGATATAGAGTTATATATATGTATGTATACACATAGAAATGATCTGAATGACGAGACGTGCTCAATTCCGGATGGCGGTCTGTTTATTTGCCCGTCTGCACCTACGAACCTCGGATGGAATCCTATATCTCAGGATTTAGTCCACCCATTTTAGAAAAATTAGTGAATAATATTATCCTGACACCCATATTAAAAATGCATACTTCCCAAAAATCACTATTTTAAATTTCATATGATTGATTCACTTCCGTCTCTCGTCTTAATATTATCGAAGTTGGCTCATAAATTTTCAAACCGCCAGATGCCGGATATGTGAACTTCTGTGAATATGGATAAGTTTTTATCGAGAATAACGGCAAATATTTGTGTTATAATGTTATAATTCAGAGAGAATTTTTTCCCAATAACAGAGTGGAAAATGTATCAAATCAAGTCAATACTTCCTTTAGTCCAATATACATTGGGATAAAAAAGCAATCGAAAATTGTAATTAAATTCCACCAGGTAAATGATATTTCAAATAAAAGTATTTTGTTAAGTTGGTTGGTGACTGTCTACAGTGTTACTACGCTGAGTATGAGCGAGATCTGTCAACCAGTTTGCTTACAGCAGTTGCTTAAGTCGATACACCTCAATAGTGTGTTGTGGTTTTTACAATGGATAAAAAAACGAACAAGCAATTTGTCTAAAATGTTGTATTGTTAACCAGGTTCCATGGCGTAATCGTTGCGAATGTTGAAAGAGGTTTACGGTGGCTCAGTTTTATCAAGAACACAAGCCTGGTGCAAATGTTCATGGTGTTCGATGTTCACTTTTTTATAAATTCGTTGCTATGACAATTCAGCCCAATCGAAAAATCGTAGTACTTTTAAAGAGCATAAGTCAATTTTCAATAATAAAGCACTGCAAAATAAAGTGTCAACATTGATATCGAGAGATGTCGTTGATTCATGGAAATTTTGTCAAATTCGCGACAACGGGCACAATTCAGCGCCAATATGTATGTCTGTCGGCAAAGTTGTTCTTTGGTTTTTTGCAATGTTTTGTCATAACCGAATTTCGCCGGTACTTGAATGTACAGGGGCTTTTCGGCGGGCGAGCTTTATCCTATTGCTATGTTGCTTAATTTCTGTTGAGAAACACTGATTCGTTAGATCTTTTTTTCGTAATACTTATAATAATATTCACAGAAAAAAGTTAACTTAAATTTATACTAATTGTAAAGTTTTTTAAATGAAATCGATTAATAAAAAAATAACTATAATAATTATGTGGCATTCCATCCCCTGATCCCATCTTGCCTACGAATGTTCAACTGCCTTTGTTTCTACTTATGGAAAGCAAAAATTTCATTAAAATTGGTCCAACGTTTTCGGAGTCTATGAGTAAAATACATTCAAAATTTCTCTTTCTTTTTATACTTTTCTAGCATGTTGCTACAGAGTGAATACTTTTGTTCACCTATCGGTTGTACGTATCACCCAAAAACAATCGAAATAGATATAGGGATCAGGCAATAAGAGATGAAATTCGTGCAAGTTGTAATTGAAGTAAAAATTGAGATATCTTTATGAAGCTTGGTATGCGCGTTCCTTGGTAACAAGAAAGGTATGAGCTCGATGATGGGCGTAATTGGACATCTGCCACACCCACAAAACGCCATTAACCGTAAACTTATAAAGTGCCACAACATCCTATCGCAGTGGCTGAGGGCACCTGTGGGATAAAACTTTTGAAACAAAGGGCGTGATCCCCTAAAGCTGCAATAGCAGAATTCGCTCCCTATATTTGACGTTCGTAAAACTTTTACCGGTTCTTTGGTCCGTAACTACTTCCACTGGGTTACTGACCTTCGGAGCTCGTGTCTCCCGTAAGTTAGAAGTAATATGTAGGATTCTTAATACATTTAGTCCTTATAATTAATTTACCAATTTGATAACATAACTGAGTAGGCGGCAGGAGCCACATTTGTATTTTCGAATACTACCGATTAAGAAATGGTTATTTCTTATTTCGAATGCATAAGCATAACATCTATTATTTTCTGACTAAGCGAAACCGTTCGCGACGGAGGTAATAAGAATCTTACTTCAGTACAGTTGACACAACGGTCTTTTGGGCTGAGGAACAAAATTCTTTCGATGTATCGAAGAAATTCCTTAAACCGTTGTTGCTTAAAAATTGCTTTTTGTTTTTGACGTATTTTTTTTTTTAGTAAATTCTCTGCTACATTCACTTTTCCACCCGAAACTAAATTTCTTTCAATCTAGTTGTGTTAATTGGTACGTGTAATTGCTTCCAGGCAAAGGAAAATTCTAAACCGCAAAACAACGTAGAAGTTACCAATTATCTTTTGCAAAAAAATATATATTTCATGCGTCTTTATATAGTATATCTGACAAGACCGATGTAGGTGTTCTAAGCCAACAATTTCACGGGCGACTTTCTTCACATCGACAAATTCACACCTTTCGCTTGACTAGGCAAGTGCCGAACAATGATGACACATAGCCGATAGAAGAAGCAACATTTACCAAAAATAAAAAAACGAACGCAAAGAAAATCAATTTACATGCAACACTGCAAGGATAATTGCATTTAACGTTGGCTTTGCATTTTTAACTTTTTTTTTGCTCATCATTGTTGTTGCTTGCAACTTTGCAAATATTCTCACTTCCTATGCATTCTCAATTGCGTTGCCGGTATCTTCCCCGTCTTGCACCGTATTCGGCTTCTTCATGCAACATTTTTGTTGTTCATCCTTTAGTTGACACCAACTAACCACGTTGTTATCCTTGTTGTTATCCTTTCGGTATTTGACTTTTGTCCGCTAGCTGATGTGCTGTATTGTTATTGTTGTATTATTGGTTTGGACATTTTGCAAATTGCTTATCCAGCAGTGCGTGAAATCCACTGAGCTTGACAACTTTCGTTCACCACGAATACGCATACGAACACGAAAAGCAAATACAAGTGTGTGTATGTGTATGTATGTCTGACCAAAAAATGTTGATTGGCCTTTTGGCCTACACATGCAGGGACAGTATTTACTTTCTGCACACTTCTTATGCAACAAAATATGCCGCAAATTTCAAACCACAACGAAACTTTCAATTTTCATGGCGGCAATAACATTTTCATACATTCGTTTATGTGCGGCTGTATGCGCACCTGTGACCACAACCGAACTGCCAGCTGGTGATGTCCACCGCCGTCGTCCCACGCCATCTTTATTCCTGTCCATCTCTATCCTTCGTCCGTCCATCCTTTCGGTGTACTCCGTCTTCTGGGACCACAGGTGCAGGTGCGTCTGTCGTGACATTAACACGTTACCTGCCAGCAATTCCGCTCTCAGTCTTCCATCCTTGCGCCTAGATTTTCGCGTGAGTTGTGCGAAGCTCGAGTGTCGCCTAGTCGACCGGACAATTTGCTTACTTCACTGACTTTGTGTCATCAGCTGGCTGTAGTTGCCACTTTTACCTTCGTCACTTTTTCCCCGCATTTGTCAGCATTTCTTACGAGTTGCCGTGCTCGCTCCCTGCTTGGCATTTAAATTGTCTATCTGGCTAACTGGTGGACTGGCTGGTGAGCTGCCCAAACCCACGACATCTGCTGGGCTCTGCTACTTCATGCTGCCTCGCCTTCTCTTGCACAGGTTACCAAACCGAGCTGTCAGTTCGGTCGATTGTTTCATTCTGCAGAGTGCAGTGGAAGGCTTTTAATCAAGCGGTTAGTGCTGCTGGTTCATCTTGCAACTTGTCACCATCATTGCTGCAGTAAACCAACCCACTGGTCTGTCGATCATAGTACAAGGTGTAGGTGGAAAATTTATTGATTGCTTTGTCGCACTTAACCCATAAAAGTGGTTCTAATGAAAAGCGGCAGGAACCGGTGACATTTAATGACAAACAAATAAACATTTCTGAATAGAAGCATAACGTCAAAAAGTATGTTTCAAACGAAGGTATGATTAATAGTTTTATTTGAGAGTTGCGATTGGGAGGCGTCCCGTAGTGTAAAAATATAAATATACCATTCCTAAGAATTTATTTATAAGTACATTCGGACGTTTTCAAATTTGTTTTCTTAATTGAGATATCTATTGTGCATGGGTACATTAGTGTAGCATAGGAATGGTATTGCAAAAAACTGTAGCCCTGGTATTTTAAACCCTTCATTTACTTCCTTGTGTTCTCTTATAATAGTACAAGTATATTTAGTCAAGAGCTCTATGTAATTGCCCCCAGATAAATTCGAAGAAGTGAACTTCTATCAGGATGTTAGGTTCAACAAGGTTTTTCTGTTACTCTCGGTTCTGTTCTGCTGTCTTTGAACGAAACCATGTGATGTTTTCAGTGTCTGATATTCGTATAACATCGCCGACTTCACGAATGACGTGCAAATGTATCCTTGTGGTTTTGAAAAGTATGTAAGTGGCCATCGCATTAAAGCATATAGTTGTGACCCTGTTACCCAAAGCTTTCGGCAAACTCAATCTTGAGATTCTGAATCCTTAAATCGGTTGTGTTGTTGCGATCGACTTTTATATTCTTCGATTTTGAGTTGGTTATCTAAGGAACATGTCAACTTGATTAAAAAGAAAAGAAATGCCATCAGTAGAGCCCAAATCATAGTCTTGTCATAGGAAGTCCCATAGTATACCTGCGTAAGTCATAGTCAATTTGAAATAGGCGCACTGAATTTCGTAATATATATAAAATAATATCAATTTTTTATTTTAGATATTTAACGAAATAAGAGTGTTATGCCATAGTTGAAAAAATGTATTAATTTTTTATTGAAAAAAGGCTGGCTCAATGCAGAACTCCCTTAATGGAGTAAAGCTGGCTTCAAGAGAAGCCTGTGAAAATTAATTGTGGCAGTTTTTCGTCGAGAAACCAGAAAGGTTTCACATTGCTGGAATAATGTCTCTAGCGGTAAAATTGCAAAAAGTGGTCGACCAAAATGGTAGAATGGATAAATGTTGGTTACCCTTAACGTCCAGTGGTCTTATTGCGGTGAGCAGGTGCAGATCGTGGTAGGCAAGAACTGACGAGCACGAAGGTTTTTCTGTGTTTGGTGGGTCTGTACTGTCAACAATTGGCCGTTTGAGCAAACAACTACCCAGACGCGACAAGTTTTGGCTAATACGAAAGGAATTGTGGTCCATAATTCTTCTATAGTGGCTTGTCAAAAGCTTCAGGCCTTATTTTGGCCTCTTAGGTGATTACTACCTGTTCCTGTCAATGACAAATGATTTTATTGGTGAAAAAGTCGCCTCCAGAGAAACCTGCGAAGGTCGGCTTTTTATATTTGTCTTACTACTCGTATAAATGGATCATTCTAACTACATATTCTCAATTTAATCTTAATCTTATATCTACATACATACATATATAAAAATGAATCGCAAAATGTGTTGCTAAGCGCATAACTCAACAACGCCTGGACCAATCTTGCCATATCTTTTTTTAAAATGTTCTTTGAAGTTCAAGGATGGTTTTTACGCCAAGAAAAGTTCGAATAATTGCAGGAAAACCCCTAAAAATATAGAGGAATAGTTATAAATAAAAATACCTTAAACTTTTCATGAGGAAAAGTTGGAAAATTGGATAATTCCAAAAAGTAACTTTTTTCAATACAAATTTTTTTTCAATTTTTGTTTGTTTTGTTTTTCAATATTTTGATTTGTAAATTATTTGAATCGTTCAATTTCGGTCGCTTGCTTTTTTATTCCAGCTATTCAAAAGAAAAATTATTGAAAATTATTCAGTGAAAACTTTACGTGTCTTTCACACAAAGTGATCAAATACAGACTGAAAATTGTTAGGATCCCACAAAGAGGTCGCTCTAATATCGGTCGGCGTTCTCTTTGACATCAACATACATTGGCAGCCTAAGGCACATGACCGAGTACTCCCAGGTTGCGATGACATACGTGCGGAATTATGGATCGCGGTCAATCAGCAAGCGATCGTCACGATGCCACAGCAGGACTTTTCAAACAACAGTTACGATTTTTGATGGACTTTAACTTGAAGCAACGTAGTATATGTGGTGCTGTTAGATGCTAGATGCACTCTGTTGAGTGGCAAAAGAGATGTTTGCCGCACGCACACATTCTTCTTTTAATGGTGGATAGTGGTTACATCAGGTCAAATTGATGAAATAATTTCTGCGGAAATTCCTGATGCAGAGAAAGATTTAGTATTATACGAAGTGGCAAAAACCAATATGGTTCATGGACCTTGCGGACACTACAATCCCACTTCGGTTTGTATATCTGACAATAAATGCACGAAACACTACCCACGTTTTGAGAATTGCAGTTTGGTGTAATCGATGTAATTACGTCATCAAAGGAAGCAACATGACGGTTATTAGCCGTGATGAGATCAGGAAGTATCAAATGGGTCGATCGTGAACTGCAATAAAGCGCTTTGTAGGATATTTACTGTTGCAATTCATGAACGTCTTCCGACTGTTGTGTGTCTCGCAGTTAATTTGGAGAATGCCCAAAGACTGTATTTCAACCCAGAGAATACAGTACAGCCAGTGGAAACACCGCCAGCAACAAAATTAACAATTACGAGTTTTTTCTCAACTTTCGTCAGTGATCCGCTTGCGAGAACATTGCGCTATTCGGAAATACCTTGATATTATACATGGAATGCATCGTCGAAGAAATAGTTGCGTAGAAAGCAAGGCCAACCAGTAGATTGACATCCAGGTGTGTTCTCAACTAATGCCTTTGGACGAATTTACACAATCCACCCGAAAAACGACGATTGTTTCTACCTTCGGTTGCTATTGATTAATATACGAGGTTCAACTTTATTTGAATCATTGCTTAGTGTGAATGGTACGAGGTGTCCAACTTTTTGAGTAGCAAGCCAGCTATTACAATTGCTGGAACATGATAATCACTGGAATAAAAATGAAGTTCGCACACTTTCGCGATAATCATTTCGACATATCAGCCTTCAAATCCGCGTCAATTATGGGATACGAACAAAAATGACATTGCAATAGACATTTTACATCGCCTTCGCTAAAAATTGGAAATGGTACAATTCCGGTTGATACTTCCGGTGGTTCGATATCAATTCCATCCGCCGTTTATCAATTCACGAAAGGTGAACTCATCACGAATGTTCGGACATTGGCCTAATTATCTTAACTACGATTCCTTAAGTGCACGCGCAATGTTAGCTGCCACAAATACCGATGTTGTTGACTTAAACTGGAAGATTCAAAGTCAAATTCCGGTAGGTTTGCGCTCATACAAATCGATCGATCGTCTTGACAATGAAGACGACGCCGTTAATTATCCAGTGGAATTTCTAAATTCTTTAGAGAGGCTTGGTATGCCACCGCATCATTTGCCTATCCAAAATAGGATCGGTCGTTATTATGCTTCGCAATCATCATGCCCGAAACTGTGTAATGGAACCCTACTGAGTGTGACGCACATATCGAATACAAGGGGCAGAATGCTTGATTCTAAGAATTCCTTTGAGTTCTAACGATTTGCCATTTGAGTTCAAACGTATTTAATCTTCAGTGAAAATTGCATTTGAGATGACAATCAACAGGACCTAAAGATAGTCGCATAGTGTGAGGAATAAATTTGGATGTGCTATGTTTTTTCACACGGCCGTGGCGTGCTCACGAGTACGGTATTCAAATGATCACTTCTAAAATAATCCCTTTCCATTGAAACCATTACTTCCAAATAAAAGGATCTGGTAATGAGGAATTCCACTCTTTTAAAGTTGGTTAAAAGCTTCTACCGCTTAATTCATCTAAACTACCGTTATTAGATTTAAAGTGTGGTCAACGCACTTGGTCGTCAAAGACGAAAAGCCATCAGTGCGCAGAAATGGGCAGAGAGTGTAATGCATTCCTTTGAAAATACAATAATTGGCATTTGTTTTTGTTGGCACTGTAGTCTGCACATCTCAGTCTATCCACATTGGTGCGCTGTACAAATGTTTTGTGTCTAGCCTCGCCTGGTCTGGTCTGGACTGCTCTGCTCTGCTCAGCTTTGGTCTGACGCAGTCTCGGTTTGCCCATTAAATTGCACTTTTCTCGCAAATTGACATAATGGTGTTTGTTAGCAATTCACTACTACTGGTGCTACAACAACAAAACCGAACTGTACGATGACTGCGACAAAAAAGCAGATTGTTGCTGTTAATGTTGTCAAGTGTATTGTGTGCCATTTGCATGCGGATTCGAGAGCCGTCGGGCACTGATCGTCTTTCCCTGCGGTCTCGTAATGATGTGGTAATGTGCACCACTAATGTCTGCGAGCGTTTCAGCTATTTTCTTAACAAGACGTTAGCTGTTGAATGTAATGATTAATATGTGATATATACAAATTTATTGGAATTTACGAATATTTTTATTGAAGTTGAATAACACGTAGTTTGGAAAATATTACAACTCCTACATATAATTGATATAAAGACATTAAAATCTTAGTGTGCTCTCTCTTTAGTTCAAGCGAGAAATTAAAATAAAAAAAATATACATATATTATATTAAAACTATTCTGAAGTAGTTCACTTCTCTTTATAAAAAAATTATCATCATAAACTTCTGTCGAGAGCCATTTTCAAGTAAATACGATGAATTTCTGCTAAAGTTGTTTTTTTTTTTACAAATACAAGGTAAAGCAAGAATAAGTCTATTATTTTTGCATCAAATTGAAGGTTTTATTTAGCAGAGTCAAAATTGTCAGATTTAGGCGAATAAACACCGGTTTGTTCGATAACTTGGTATATTGAAGTTAGTCTACAATGCCATTATCGTAGAACCCTTTGCCCCTACCTTTTTCCGTTAACTTCGAAGCCTACACTTCAAACTTTTTATATTCAGCCTTATTTAATGGGATATAGTTGTGCTTCTTGGTAAGCAGTTATAGTCGTAGGGTTATATCCAATTCCTTTTCTTGCGTCTTCACTGCGCACCCTGGAGCAGCTCGTTATAAAAATCTGTACAAAACAGTTTACTACTCGCCTAGCTAGGTTCTGCGCTGAGTTCGGGACTCGCCACGTAGAAATCCCTCCCAATGGAAAGGAAACTACTGCTACGGATGAAAGACGATCTTCTTCTTCTTAATTGGCGTAGACACCTGGACTGCTACGGATGAAAGACGATCTTCTTCTTCTTAATTGGCGTAGACACCGCTTACGCGATTATAGCCGAGTTAACAACAGCGCGCCAGTCATTTCTTCTTTTCGCTACGTGGCGCCAATTGGATATTCCAAGCGAAGTCAGGTCCTTCTCCACTTGGTCTTCCAACGGAGTGGAGGTCTTCCTCTGCTTCCCCCGGCGGGTACTGCGTCGAATACTTTCAGAGCTGGAGTGTTTTCATCCATCCGGACAACATGACCTAGCCAGCGTAGCCGCTGTCTTTTAATTCGCTGAACTATGTCGATGTCGTCGTATATCTCGTACAGCTCATCGTTCCATCGAATGCGATATTCACCGTGGCCAATGCGAAAGGACCATAAATCTTTCGCAGAATTTTTCTCTCGAAAACTCGTAACGTCGACTCATCGGTTGTTGTCATCGCCCAAGCCTCTGCACCATACAGCAGGACGGGAATTATGAGCGACTTATAGAGTTTAGCTTTTGTTGGTCGAGAGAGGACTTTACTTTTCAATTTCCTACTCAGTCCGAAGTAGCACCTGTTGGCAAGAGCAATCCTGCGTTGGGTTTCCAGGCTGACATTGTTGGTGGTGTTAATGCTGGTTCCTAAATAGACGAGGATGGAGTCAGGAGTAGAAAGAAGTTCACGCAAGTGAGGAAAGTTCTCTGATCGCCATTCACTTGGGAGTGGCCAGAAACGATTCTTTTACACATGCCTCAAGCAGCTCACTACTTCCGGTCTTTGACCAAGTATCCTCTGGGTAGCCTAAGAACATCCGTTCGAAGGCGAGCTAATGTGAGAAGGCGAAACATCCCTTACATAGGGTTGTGCGCTGGGTTTGGGACCCGCCACGTAAAAAACACCCCCAGTGAAAGGAATTGATGACGATCATGCAAACGTAATAAGAACTATGATTTAAGGGTATGCACCTGGAATGGCCGTTCCTTAAACTGGAACTGCCCCCGCCACGATTTAAAAATTTTGCTTGGCGATTTTATCGATTTTAACGACAGGGTGGGTAATCTTTGGTACAACAGTCGGTAAATTCGGCCTCAATGGCGAAACTTTACTAAATGGGTTGAGGCTGATCGACTTCGCCACGGCTCGAAACATGGTTGTCTGGAGTATTCCAGTACAAGAAAATACATCAAACAACTTGGCTGTCCCCGGATCGAAAAATTTGAAACCAGATCGAATGTGATAGATGTCCTTGTCGTGAGTAAGCTCTAAGGTCCTAATATCGATTCGGACCACTATCTTGTTGTAGCAAAGATACTCGCCCGTATATGTACAGCTAAGCACAACCATCAAAAAATACAGGGAAGGTACGATGTCGGGAAGCTACAATAACAACCGACAGCGAAACGATTTTCTACTCAACTTGCATTCCTGCTTTCTGAGAGTACTCATCAACAACTCGGTATAAGGGAACTAACTTCATTCAAGCTCCTTACTTAAAACTGCAAGCGTAGAGGTCGAAAGAAGAGCTGATACGATGAGGACTGTCGTCTTCCAGTGGAGAGAAGCGAAGAAGAGGGAAACGAAACGCATTTGCGGACAAATAAAACAAGACACCGAAATGCGTGAGTATGAAGAGGACTGGCCCCAATGGGTAATAATTATACCCTACGATTAACCTCCTCCCTCCCAACTGACGCGAGGGAGGCATTCCGCAAAGGAAATGGCGACTAACGGAAGGTTTCAAGACCGAAGCATACACTTGAAGGATCCAAAGTGGTGATCTAGTGGCTGATGTTCAGAGCACACTGAAATTATGGAGGGAACACTTCTCCAGCCTGCTGAAATAAGCTCGAAAAGGAAGTGCGTGCCTCTATGCTGCTTTGTCTTAACTTGGTATTCCCCTAAAGCTGATATTGTAATTGACGTCTAGCAACACCAAAAGATCGGTCAGGATCGGGAAAGACCTATTCGAGCAGTTCGATATCAAGCGAGGTTTCAGACAAGGATATTCCCTATAGTGTTACTTATTTAATCTTTTGCTGGAGAAAATCATACGAGCTGCTGAGGTAAATAGTGTAGGTACAATCTTCTAAAAGAGAGCCAAATAGAGAAGGCACAATCTTCTATAAGAGTGTACAGTTGCTTGCGCTTTCATCCTACTCCAGACTGGATAAGAAGCGAGGCAAATGGGTTTGGTTGTGAAGAAGATAAGACGTCATCAAAGAAACAGTCATATCATTCACTACTTGGCTCACACGTTACTATTGACTGTCATAACTTTGATGTCGCAGATAATTTCAACTTTCTTGGAACCAGTTTTTACACAAACAACAATATCAATCTTAAAATCCAACGCAGAATCACTCTTGCAAACAGCTGCTTCTTTGAACTGAGCAGGCAATTGAAATGAAACTTCACCTTTGAATGTTTGCGATTCAGTACCCGCCGATGGAAACATATGAAGAGGAAGACCTCCACCTCGTTGGGGAGATCAGGTAGAGAAGGACCTGGCTGCACTCGGTATCTCGAATTGGCACCAAATAGCGAAAAAAGGAAATGACTGGCGCGCTGTTGTTAGCTCGGTTATAACCGCGTCACACGTTTACACCATTAAAGAAGAAAAATAAACGGTTTTTGCCATCAAACAAGTTCAGTAAATAATTCTTGACTTCTGTTTTAGGGATAATATTACAATATTTTTTTTTATACACTATTGTTGGTTTTTAGTCACCTTATGCGCCTGTTTTTCTAAATACTTCCATGTATATGAAGTTTAACATTGAAAATGTTGTTGTTAGAATCGTATTACGTCTACTTTTACTTTAAAACAGAAAGCTAAAATAAGGAGTTTACAATATCTCGATAATTTGCGATGGAATTCCGAATACGAAAATTGGGGAACCCTGTAATCAATTTAAAAGTGGTAACTCTTCAGTGTTGTTGTCAATATAAGGCAATATGATGAAGAAACCTGTACACGAAATGATCGTCTTCACAACAAAATGTATATGTATAATATCTGAAGCTTGCGCACAGATTTAAATCGAATTCGACTTAATTACATTTCACTAGTAGACTTTCATTGCACTAATATTAGAAACAAGATTCACAAATGATTGTCACCAATAAGAGATTTTTAAACGCTGAATTTTAATGGCAGATTTGGAGGAGTTACTGTTTGCATTTACTTTTTCGAGCTACCTCGCCTTAGGAAAAACATTGTCCTGAACTGTAAGGTGCGCGTTAGCAGAGCCATCGGGTATAACTCTTATTGTACTTTTCTTTGGATTAAAGAGCTATTTTTCAGGGATGGTATTTTTAAAGCTGATATTTGTTAGACTATCAAGGTATGCAGACTAACCAGCTCTCTGTGGTCATTCCAGAGAGCAAATGAGAATATTTTATAGAGCTGTTTTGTTGCATGTTACATATTCATTGTTGGGCTACACTAATGACATTTACCCGTGCATATAGCGGAGTCTTAGTTATTCGATTGGTCAACCAACGGAAAATGTTAGTCCAGCTTTACTCTTGTTCTTTTGCACGCAAGTCGCCGTTGACTGCAAGGCAAGAAAAACGCTTCTTGCTCGAACAATCACTGTAAAAATATAAATTTTTTTATACAAATTGGAAGCTTAAGGACTTAAAGATCGACGGATGTTTACTTGAAAATTAGCGGCTAATTTCCGAATAGCTCAGTGATGCATTTCAATACCATTCCACGCCTTTAAATTAGTTGTAAATTGTTCCAACACTTTGTTGTCAACATTTTTCCGCAACGAAATTCGACGAAGCATTGTGCAAAAGGAATTTAAAGAATAATCATTTAATTACAATTAAACTGAAACGTTCCACGGAGCGTATAATAAAAGAGCAGCGCAAAGGGGTGGATCAGGTGAAATGCCAACTGATGGATGCGATTCAGTTGAGCGTTATGTATATATATGTATATTTACATACATATAAGTATAGAACATATGTATATACATTGTGGTGCATATTTTCGTGGTCGTCGCAGCTCAAGGGAATAGCTTAAGACTATGCAGCTGCTCAAGCAAAGACAATGGTAAAAGTTTCAACGTACAGCAACGCTGGGAAAAATATAAAGCAAAAATACCAACAGCTATAGTAAGCGCTTACAGAGAGTCGTCAGAGTTATTAATTTTTATTATTATTATTATTGCACGCTTCCTCCTCAGCGCACAGCTTCCGCGGCAAGGCCAACCCTTTCAAGCTAGTTTCCAGCGCTTTCGCCTTCTCTCTTTGCAAGTTTCTTTCGTACACTTTCTGGCGACTTCATAAGCTGCCATGTCGTGGAATGGTTATAACCAGCAAATTAGCATAACTTTAGGCGCTGTAACCATGCCAGCTAACGATTGTAATACCGACTTTTGAGGCAACGAAATGGCTACGTTAAGAAGAATAAGCACAAGCTAAATGCAAGATACTGTAAGCACTCTTGTCGCAGAAGTTAAATGGCTGCTGTTGCCGTCCGCGTTGGGGGCGAGGCAGGTGAAAACCATTGAAGTTGGCTGATTGTTTCAAGTTGTGTTAATGAAAATCGCTGGACAGCAAATGAAATTTTAATTAACCAGCCGAATGATGGGACACAGGGGCTGCATGGCAGAGATCTACATGCGCGCACTGGTAAGGTGTATTGTCTTTCTTAGATAATATCTGAAGATTCGGCTAAGGACCATTATCTGCAACAGTCTCTTATTAAGCGACTGGTGTAAAATGATTCTAAATTGACTTGACTATTGATTTATATTGCAATAATTCTTCTACCAAATACTTTTTATACGATTCGGAAAAAACAATATTAACCATCGCAGCTTCAGAGAAAATGAAAAATTGTTTTAATCGCAACGAATTTTATACATTTCAGTTTGGGGTAATACTTTTAATAAATATAGTCACACAGACAAATAGTTTATTTAGCAGTCTCTCTTCAACTATTTAAATACACGTCTGCCTAGCCGACCATATGAGAAGAATTTTGTTATTTACAGGCATACCTGTTCCAATACCATCACAAAATCTTCTAAATTGGTACCTATATATGTACGTGCATAGCTAGGAATGACTACGAATCGATGGTATTTACTGAATTTGGCTTTGGATTGCTAAGATTCGGAAAGCGTCACATCGGACAAACCACTCGTATAAATAATAAATACCCTCTTGTAAATATTTGAAGTTGACGTAGGTTGCTTTTTATATTTCGGGATATGGGAACTCACAACTTCATCGTAAAGTTTAACATTTTTGATATTATATAGTTCATACTGAGGAGATTTTGACTTAAGAGCACTGTTCTACTGCTGTTTACAGTAACTTAACAAATACATCTCGATTCTATGGTGAATTCAATTAATGACGTAGATCACTCCAAGATGAATTTCCAGAAGGTCGTTTGTCCACGAATTCAATTCCAGGCAAATGGTTTTCTGTTTTCTTAAACAACTGAGCATGTCGTAACTGCATCATTAGAATAAAGCAGAACAGCAAATTTTTAGTGGTACATAATAATTCGTTTTCCAATTGTATGTCAGGAAATCAGAATAACCACTCTCCAAAGATGGATCACTTTTCACCACGACAAAGCGAGCTCTCACACATTGACTGAAACAACTGCATTTTTCATCCACCGTAAAGTCCTGACTTGACACCGAATGACTTCTTTTTATTCCCGTACGTAAAAAATAAATTAAACGGTCAATGTTGTTCGACACCTGTAGGAGCGCTTGATGCATTCAGAACGCATCTTTTGGAGATATCTTAAGCCGAGGGGCAAAAGTGCTTTGATAATTGATTCAAACGCATTCAAAAGTGAATTCAAATCTATACACTAGAGAATATTTTGGAAAAAAACTATAGCGACCTTCATTGATTAATATTTGTTTTTGTTCTACCATCCCGAAATATATGAGGTAACCTTTTTTTTGATAACAATAACCTTCTTTACACACGTAATATTATTTTTAAAATAGAACCACGTCAAACGAAACTTAATCTCTTCAAAAATATTTCTTTGTTGTCATTGTGCTTGTTTTCAATGAAATTTAACCATATTTTACTCTGAATGGTAGCATTTAGATAGACTTATTTTCACAAAACTTATGAACATCATTGGCGTTGAAACGATATAATAATAAATAAATCCACCCCCTTTTCATTCACAAAGGCATAAATTTAGATTTTTTTTGTAAAAAACACTCCACAATTGTAGTAGTAAGAACTAGACATCAACATTTCTATAATTTTTGCGATATAAGAACTAGATAGTTTAGGAATAAATATTTCTGATGATGGGGAAGTTTTTACTTCTTAGTGGATTTCCGAGTTCAAAACCATGTGTTTAATGTTTACATTTTGGATCTATGGTAGATATGAAAACCAGGCTGACTAGACTATGCTTGTATTAATTAATGTTCTTTCCTTAGTCTCAACCTTCCGACATCCATTTCCACTTCCATTTGATACAATCCTTCACTTTGAAAACATTTAAGCGAAATTCGTGTGAATTCAAACTTTTTGCAAAATCCGACTGCAGTTTAGATAACAAAAACACATGTGTGTATGTAGAGCGGGTAAGCGTGTGTGCGAGTATTAACGCATTGAAAAGTGTTAAGGTGTGCAAATCAGCAGGGTTCGCTGGCTGGTGAGTTTAGGTTCGTTCCTAATAGAAAAGTTTTGCAAAATCGTTGCAAGCAGCGGGTGTTTTTACGAGCTCGAACTGCTTAGCTGGTGGCAGCGCGTCGAATGACGCATGACGAGTCATGCGATGCCGAGAGGCAAAAATGCATTGAATAAAGTGAAACGATGAGCATTTATGTAATGAAAGTTTCACCGTTTCAGCGTCTAAGGGCGTACCAACGCCGGCAGCCGGTCTGAAGATGGGTGGTATTTAGGTTAACTGCCGAGCGTTTAAAAAAACTTCTATGAACTGTTAAAATGCCAATTAGCGTAAATGAAGTATGCGAACTAATGCTGGTAATAATGACGGGTGAGTGAAACAAAAAGTTTGCAGTTTACAGTTACCATGAGTTGCTATGAGTTAAGCAGCATGGAAAAGTTGCGCTGGTGTCGGCGTTGATGAGAATGTTTGTCATAATATTGTTGGTGTTGTTGATGAGCTGTTAGTTAAGCGATTAAAAGGGTTTAGCGTTTGGTTGAGGAACGCTTACGAGTGCTGAAAGTATTGAATATTGGTATATGTAAGAGTTCTTAGAGCGGAAAGATCCGTTAGCTCAAAGCGTTTTTGTTAGCTTTGAGCCAAAACTTAAAGAAAATTTATATTATATTTGAATCAAGAAGAGCTATTGAAAGTTGTACACAAGCTGTGGAGGACGATTCTTTACTGATTATTTGACATGATAACTCTTAGTCAAACTGAAAACCAACTCTTCATTTGATTATATTGATTGTATATAGAAGTGTAATTCATATCTCGGACACATCGAAAGAAAAAGTGATTAAATCCTCAGGAACATTCGTATTTGTTGCATTTATCCGTATCAGACCATAGCCCAACAGAATACAATAAATTGTACATTTCATGGGTAATCGCAATTAAAAAAATTTCAGCGTTATTATTTTCAGTGATTTTAAAAGAGATTTCAACTCTGCCAGTAATACCTTCAGGCGTTTGCAAAACATTATATTAAACAAGTAAGGAAAGGCTTAGTCTGAGTGTAACCGAATATTTCACACTCACAAGTTGCAAACATCAAAACGCGGAAAACTGCTTCAGGTGTTTCAGTATTGGAAAATGTAGAGAAAGTGTTCAACTTCATTGTTCGGTGAAATGGGCCCAATTTTCGCAAAATTTAGTCACTGTTATGTTAATAGGGCCTCACATTTTCATTGAGATAACTCACATATCGGCCGATATATGCCATTGTAAATTCGAAAATATTTATATCAGGTACATACATATTTATATCAGGTATATGGGGCTAAGATAGAGCTTGAATAGTTTCGGTTCGAGTTGGAACATTTTCGGTGAGAATACGTCACACCTCAAAGGCGTTATTTATGCAAAGTATCTTTCCGTTATATTAATTAGCGCTTTATTTGTATACGGAATATGAAATAATCAGGAGGAATTAAAAATTCTGTTATTTGGGAATTTTTTCACTGTGACATGGCAATATCAGAAAAATCTTATGTATGGAATTTGAATGAAATCAATTGAATGTATCTGGCGTATTTAGTTTTTAATTTAATGCGATTTTAGAAGTTTTAAATAGTACCGTTATATGGTGGTGGGCGGTGTTATCATCCCATATCAATCATTTTCGCACTGTCGCACAGTGGTCGGTCTTGTATGAAATCAGCGGCCAAAAATACTTCCACTGCCTATATAAAAGTGAAACTTTTGCCAAAGCTTTCTAAAATGTCCCTCCCCCGTTTCCCACCCCGCCACCGACCGATGGTAACGAATTTTAATTAATTTGAAAAAAGTTGATAAACGAAAAAAGGAATTTTTTGAAATATATAAATATATTATATATATTATACATATATATATTATATATATTATAATATGTAGATAGAAGTTTGTCATTTCAGCTTAGTGGTTTAGGAAACATATACATATATTGAGCTTATTAGAAGGCGGATACGCCAATTTATTCAAAATTTTAAGTCCACAGGTTCCCCTTGCTACTGCGATCCCAATTTACAGTTCTCTTTCTTGTTTTAGTGCTTAGCACTTTATGGATTTCGTTTAATGGCGTTTTGTTGGCGTGACTGTGGTTCGGTTACGCTCATCTGTGAGCTCGTCCTCCAATTCTAGCCAAGGTACTCGTTTACCAAGTTTCATTAATATATCTTAATATATACTCAAGTTACATCAAGAGCATTCAGATGGACGGGCGGAGGGACAGACAGACATACACATCTCCGGATTTCAACACGTCTCTTTATCCTAAACATTTATATAACGGGTGATCCAAGCACAAATACTTTTTTCAATAGCCATTTTTGACAGATCACGCGTGAGTCGTGTCAAACTGTCATATTATTTTTCTTCAGTATTGTTCATTTTATATTTAAACTTTATTATGAAAGTTCACGTTCTGCAAAGAATGTGTTTCGCGCGCTTCGCTCAACTTATGGTCAACATACTCGACCTACTGAGACTCAGTATTCATTAATAGAGAATATTCGATCGAATAGACAAGGTCCAGCACGCAGGGTAAAAAATATAGCAGCCGTAACTGAGATTGTACACGAAGACCGTGGAGAGCCGTTCGCAGCAACTCGGACTGCCGTATAGAACGGCTTGGCGCATTTTCGAGATCTTAAATTGAAAGCGTACAAAATACGGCTTGAGCAAGAACTGAAGCCCTAACCAAGTTTTTTCAGTGATGGGACCCATTTCTGGCTCAATAGATATGATAAGCAAATTTGCCGAAGAGCAACTTGTTAATTCATATAGAAAAACAATGGTTTGGTGTGGTTTGTAGACCGGTGTAATCATCGGTCCATATTTCTTCAAAAATGATGCTGGGGGGTAACCGCAAATAGCGACCGTTATCGCGCCATTATTGGCTACCCAGGTTGTGTGATATCACACCGTTAGTATTTTTCCTGTGGGGATATGTAAAGTCTAAAGTCTATGCAGACAATTCCTCTTCGATTCAGGTCTTGAAATAAAACATTACGCGTGTAATTTGCCAGTTATCAGTCGAAATGCTCGAACGATTCATCGAATATCGGACTCAACGTATGGACCATCTGAGACGTAGCCGCGGCCAAAGTGTGAAAGAGATAATCTTTAAAAACTGAATGCCAAAAAATGTTCTTTCGAATATTAATAAACATTCCCCATTAAATTTGAAGTTTCTGTGTTTTTTCTTTACAAAAAAGTAAGTCTCGACACGAATCAGCCTGGGTTATATACCCTATATCTGTGTCGACGAGTTTTGAGTGATACAAACATCAGTTAGGTGAGAGAGCATACATATATTGCGAAAGAGTTCAACATTCATTGTTGGTCAAAATCACGAATGGCTTGCAACCAAATTTGATATCTTAATAAATTATTTTTAAAGTAATAGAGTCATTTAGTTTTATTCCATTTCATGAAATCGTCGACAGCATATTCCCGTCAAAAAAAAAAAAGCATTTCATAAAGCATTGGTTTTTGGGGGGAAATACTGTTAAATTAGGGCTGTGCACCAGTGAAATAAATCGCGTCCAATCGATAGTCAGCCTAGTGGACTACATGTAATGAAACGGTACTCAAGCGTGGAAAGACAAAAAAAATCGGTTGGCAAGTTTATGGCATCAGTCTTTTGGGATGCACGTGGTATATTATTCATCGAATGATTACTGAGTCAATTTTAATCCATTGCACTGTGTATTTGGTTGCAGTCTACTTCTGCTATTCCCAATATTTAGCAAAGTATCCGCAATGCCTTGACGACGAAAATGTCAATGTAATTTTTAGTTGTGATATTAAATACAGCTGACGGGTTCGCCCTAAAAAAACTGACTGTTTTAGGAGCAAAATCAGTATAACTCATATTATAAGCATGTATGGACATGCACATTTTTACTAATTTTTTTCTATTTTTGAATTATTAAAATTTTCAAATTCTTACGTGAAATTCTTACGTGAATTTTGAACAAATGTTTATGGTTTCAAATATAACTTTTGTATTTATGAATTGTAATGAATTTTAACCACCAATTTTCAGCCAAATCGGTTTAGCCGTTCTTGAGTTATAAATATATAACTAACACGAATTTCTTTTTATATATAGGTTTTGGGTAACATAAATGGTTTAAAACGGGAAATCATTATATAGGGTTCAATGGGGGCACAGCAATGGATCGCATTAATTTTTGACATTGCTCAGGTATTCTTGAGAACTTATTTTTAAGCAATTTTATAAATATATAATTTAAACCGTGGCCGACCTATTCGGCTTATGGTATGCTATAATAACGAATACTATTATATGAAGCTTATGGGAGTAGGGGTAATTCGTAGACCAAATTCACATATTTATTTAATTTATTTTGATAAGATACAATATATGTATTACATAGTGACCGATATATAAGATAAACCGAAACCGAAATTTATTAAGAGAAATATATGCTCCCTTAGTTTCATTAATGTACTGGCGTAGACACCGCTTACGCGATTATAGCCGAGTTAACAACCGCGCGCCAGTCGTTTCTTCGTTTCGCTGCGTGGCGCCAATTGGATATTCCAAGCGAAGCCAGGTCCTTCTCCACTTGGTCCTTCCAACGGAGTGGAGGTCTTCCTCTTCCTCTGCTTCCCCCGGCGGGTACTGCGTCGAATACTTTCAGAGCTGGAGTGTTTTCATCCATCCGGACAACATGACCTAGCCAGCGTAGCCGCTGTCTTTTAATTCGCTGAACTATGTCAATGTCGTCATATATCTCGTACAGCTCATCGTTCCATCGGTTGCGATATTCGCCGTGGCCAATGCGCAAAGGACCATAAAGCTTTCGCAGAATTTTTCTCTCGAAAACTCGTAACGTCGACTCATCGGTTGTTGTCATCGCCCAAGCCTCTGCACCATACAGCAGGACGGGAATTATGAGCGGCTTATAGAGTTTGGTTTTTGTTCGTCGAGAGAGGACTTTACTTTTCAATTGCCTACTCAGTCCGAAGTAGCACCTGTTGGCAAGAGCAATCCTACCTTGGATTTGCAAACTGACATTGTTGATGGTGTTAATACTGGTTCCTAAATAGACGAAATTATCTACAACTTCAAAGTTATGACTGTCAACAGTGACGTGAGAGCCAAGCCTCGAGTGCGACGACTGTTTGTTTCATGACAGGAGATATTTCGTCTTGTCCTCGTTCACTGCCAGACCAAGTTGCTTTGCTTCCTTGTCCAGTCTGGAGAAAGCAGAACTAACGGCGCGGGGGTTGAGGCCGATGATATCAATATCATCTCGGAGAGGTCCTTCCCGATCCTGACGGAGCTTTTCGTCTTGCTCAATGTCAGTTTACACGACCGTATTAGATTTGCGGGGATATCAAATTCAGACATCGCGGCATAAGGGCAGCTCCTTTTTGTTCTGTCGAAAGCAGCTTCGAAATCGACGAAGAGGTGGTGTGTGTCGATTCTCCTTTCACGTGTCTTTTCCAAGATTTGGCGCATGGTGAATATCTGGTTGGTTGTTGATTTGCCAGGTTTAAAGCCACACTGATAAGGTTCATTCAGTTTGTTGACGGTGGGCTTTAATCTTTCACACAATATGCTCGATAGAACCTTATATGCGATGTTAAGGAGGCTTATGTCACGGTAGTTGGCGAAGATTGTGAGGTCTCCTTTTTTATGCCGCTTTGTTGTTCTTCAGGCGGGCAATTGCTATTCGAACTTCTTCATGGTCAGGTAATGGAACGTCTGCTCCATCGTCGTCGATTGGGGAACCGGGTTCGCCTTCTCCTGGCGTTGTGCGTTCACTGCCATTCAGCAGGCTGGAAAAGTGTTCCCTCCATAATTTAAGTATGCTCTGGGCATCGGTGACTAGATTACCTTTGGGGGTTCTACAAGAGTATGCTCCGGTCTTGAAACCTTCTGTAAGCCGCCGCACTTTTTCGTAGAATTTTCGAGCATTACCCCTGTCGGCCAGCTTATCAAGCTCTTCGTACTCACGCATTTCAGCCTCTTTCTTCTTCTGTCTGCAAATGCGTCTCGCTTCCCTCTTCAACTCTCGGTATCTATCCCATCCCGCACGTGTAGTGGTCGATCGTAACGTTGCGAGGTAGGCAGCCTGTTTTCTCTCCGCTGCGACACGGCACTCCTCGTCGTACCAGCTGTTCTTTTGCACTTTCCGAAAACCAATGGTTTCGGTTGCTGCTGTACGTAAGGAGTTTGAAATGCCGTCCCACAGTTCCCTTATACCGAGTCGTAGTAGCAAATCGTTCGGCTGTCTGTTGTGATTGCAGCTTCTCGACGTCGAACCTTCCTTGTGTTTGTTGACGTGCGTTTTTTGCTGCACAGAGGCGGGTGCGAATCTTAGCTGCAACAAGATAGTGGTCCGAGTCGATGTTAGAGCGTACGCACGGCTAGAACACTGGAGCCGTGTGTGATGTGTTGAAGAACCTCGCTTTGATGCGGATTGTGGCTAGACGTTCATTCACCGGAGTGAATGATAGTACTTGGCGACGGAGTCTCTCTCCCACCACGAATCCAACACCAAACTTGCGCTCCTTTACATGGCCGCTGTAGTAAATGTCACAAGGACCTATTCGTCTCTGTCCTTGTCCGGTCCATAGCATTTCTTAGGCGGCGGTGATGTCAGCCTTTATTTTCACGAGGACATCAACCAGCTGAGCAGCGGCATCTTCCCAATTAAGGGTCCGGACATTCCAGGTGCATGCCTTAATTTAGTAGTCCCTATTTCGTTTGCCATGGTCGTCATCAAAAGGGGGGGTCTTTCATCCGAGGCAGTTGGTAATCTTTCATTGGGGGGGCTTTTTACGTGGCGGGCCCCAAACCCAGCGCTCAACCCTATGTAGGAGATGTTTCGCCTTCGAACGGATGTTCTTAGGCTACCCAGAGGATACTTGGTCAAAGACCGGAAGTTGTGAGCTGCTTGAGCCATATGTAAAAGAATCGTTTCTGGCCACTCTTGCGTCTACACATGACTCCATCCTCCTCATTAATGTACATGTGGTATCATAATCAATATATGTAACAGGTCAATTAAAAAGTCCCCTTCCTGACACTTACATAAATGGCGCAACTAGAATTAATCCACTTGCTAGCCCTAAGGCGAGTGCATAAATTTAACATAATTTTGAGTGATGTTACTTTTGTTATTGTGACAAAAATGGAGAAAAAGGAATTTTGTGTGTTGATATAACTCTTCATTTCAACCATCAAGGCTTGGTATGCTAAGTTTAGACTTGGTGAAATGAGCACCGAAGACAGTGAACGCAGTGGACGAGATAGCACGCATTCCAAAGATATCAACCAAATTAGGATGTAGTACATCATATTATCAGCGAATATTTTCTGTTCTGAGATCTTAAAAGAATGCCGCTATGTAGCAACAAAATTTCGTCGAATGAAGAGGTGATCGTGCTAAAAAATGGTATCGAAAAGTTGGAGGGCTGCTATAATCAGTGTGTTTGAAGATAAATCCTGATAATAGTTATAAAGCGACTTGGGAAACCTTTCACCCGATTTTAAGCACAAAGATGAACCAGTATTAGGAAAATTCGCTTGTTAAATTTGATAAAGGTAACTCGCTAGTCCAGGGTAAATACAATAAATAAACACTATTTTGACTTTCCTATGTTAAATTGTGAAAATCGGATTACAACCACGCCTACTCTCATATATGTATCTCAATTTTAAATACCGCATAACTCGTTCACTTTACGGTATATAAATCGAAACGTTATCGAAATAAAACTTTGCACGCAGAATGTATTTAACATATGCAATCTTACACAAATAAATATGCGAAATCGGATTATAATAAGGGATACCTTAAATCCCCATGGCTGAAAATAATGGTCAATCTCTAAGGTACCTCAAAGAAAGGCCGAAAACATTTTTTTCCAGAAATAACAACCGGTTTTGATCCTTGAAAATTGCGTGAGTGTAATTATTCGTTTACACCCGAACTTTTGCCTTCCTTACTTGTTATATGAGTTGCTTTAAAAATCCTTATGTGACCTTTTTGCAACCAAAGTAATCTCACTTTACAGAAGGATTAGGGACATAGGTATATTATCAATTATTTATTAACAACTTGTTCAAAAGTAAATAATATCGTCATATGATCTGCCCAAGGTTTTTACTTGCTAAGCTTGGGCAAGCTAATACCCCCAAAACTTCAAATGTTATGTTTTTTTTTAATTTTTTTCCACTATAATAAGGTAGTAAGCATATCGCTAGTTAAGTGGTCTTTGTAGTTTTTTTTTTTGGGGGTTTTTTTTGGGGTTTGGGGGAAAAATTTTTTTTTTTTTTTTTTAAAAAAAAAAAAGGGTTTTTTTTTTTTTCCCCCTTTTTAAAAATTTTTTTTTTTCCCCCCTTTTTTTTTAAAAAAATTTTTTTTAAAAATTTCAAAAAATCTTTTTAAAAATTTTTTTTTCCCCCCTTTTCCCTTCCCTTTTTAAAAAAAAAATTTTTTTCCCTTTTTTTTGGGTTTTAAAAATTTTTTTTTTTTCCCCTTTTTTTTTTTTTCCCCCCTTTTTTTTTTTTCCCCCCCCAAAAAATTGGGGGGGGCCCTTTTTTTTTTTAAAAATTTTTTCCCCCTTTTTGGGGTTTTTTTTAAAAAAAAAAAGGGCTTTTCCCCCCCCTTTTTTTTTTAAAAAAAAAAAAAAAACCCCCCAAAAAAAATTTTAATTTTCCCCCGGCGCCCCGGTTTTTTTTTTTTTTCCCCCCCCCCTTTTTTTTTAAAGGTTTTTCCCCCCCCCCAAAAATTTTTTTTTTTTTTGAAAAAATTTTAAAAAAAACCCCGGGAAAAAGGGAAAAAAAAAAAAAGGGGGGGGTTTTTTTTTTCCCCCCCGGGGCTTTTTAAAAATTTTTAAAAGGGAAATTTTTTCCCTTTTTCCCAAAAAATTTTTTTTTTTTCCAATCCCCTTTTTTAAAATTTTTTTTTGTTTTTTTTTTTTTCCCCCGGGGTTTTAAAAAAAAAAAAAGGGTGGGGTTTTTTTGGGTTTTAAATCCCTTTTTTTTAAAACCCCCGGAAAAAAAAACCCTTGGTTTTAAGGTTTCCCCCCAAAAAAATTTTTTTTCCCCTTTTTTTCCTTTTTTTTGGGGGGGGTTTTTTTTTGGGGGGTTTTAATTTTTTTGTTTAAAAGGGGTTTTTTTTTTCCCCGGGTTGGTTTTTTTCCTTTGCCTTTTTTTAAAACCCCCCCAAAAAAAAAATTTTTTTTTCCCCCCCCCAAAAATTTTTTTTTTTTAAAAATTTTTTTTTTTTTTTGGGGCCAAAAAAATGCAAAAATTTGAAAAAAAATTTTTGGCAAAAAAAAAAAAAATTAAACCCCCCCCCTTTTTTTTTGGGGGCCTTTTAAAAAAGGAGAATTTTTCCCCCCTTTTTTTTTTTTTTTTAAACAAATTTTTTTTTTTTTAAAAAAAAATTTTTTCCCCCTTTTTTTTTTTTTCCAAAAAAAATTTTTTTTTTTTCCCCCAAAAATTTTTTTTTTTTTCCCGGGAAATTTTTAAAATTTTTTTTAAAAAAAAAAAGGGGGAAATTTTTTTTTTCCCTTTAAAAAAAAATTTTTAAAAATTTTTTTAAAAATTTTTTTTTTTTTAAAAAAATTTTTTATTTTTTTTTAAAAATTTTTTTTTAATTTTTTTTTTTTTTTTTTTTAAAATTTTTTTTTTTTTTTTAAAAAAAAATTTTTTTTTTTTTTTCCCCCCCCTTAAAAATTTTTTTCCTTTGGCCCCCCGGGGGGTTTTTCCAAAAAAAATATTTCAGGTAATAAGATAGGTATGACGGTAAATTCGACTATCGGCATTGTTTGACAAGTTTATAATTGAGATCCGATGGCGCCTTAAAAGCATTTAGGTCTTATAGTTTTTCCGTCTAAAAGTAATACAAGATGACGTAGTGGTAACTCATTTGAATGCAATTGACAGGTAAATCACTGTAATGGCCTATTGAATTCCTCCTCCATCTGACGAATAACACCACCTTTGAAACCGGTATCCACTACTGTTCCAACGCAGCCAACAAAGCTAACTCACTCACATGTACCGACTTAGATTTCAAATATAATAATATAGTGTCTTTTATATTTTTGGCAGTCCCCGACTCACATGTGACATGACCAAAATAGTTGCTTCCTGGTTCCGATGTTTTTTCTTATTATTCACCGTTGAAACTATGTTGACACCGCCTATCATGATTTTTCTGGTTGATCTTTGGTCGAGTAAGAAACTTACTTCCTCCTTGGCAACACGACACCCTTTTACGAGTAAACAGCAATAATTTCTGATATCTTTGCAGTTGCAGCTGCAGATATTAAATAATCTATGGGACTCTGTTATAAATGTTCTAATGTTTCCTTGGTATTTAATGTTAGTTTGACGGCCTTGATATGGTTTTATTAAGATCCTGTATGTGTCGTGGTAGGAACGAATCAATTGTAAAATTTTGTTTACACTTACAGTTGGCAGTGAAGATTTTTGCCATATTTTTGGAACTTCTCCCGCTAATATTTCAGATATTTCAAGAACTGTTGGCTCCATTGCTGTTTTATCGGGCTTCAATTCATGTTTTATGAACAGATAACATTTCATCAGATCATCATACGTAGGTAAGTGAGAAACAGGTAACTTCTTTGGCAAACCAGAGACAGGACACCTCGTCGTTTATCGTGCTTTAACTTGAGCCATTATTTTACAATCAAGACAAGTAATAAGTACAAATTACAGTTATAAACTAAGTAATCCGATTCCAACTGTAAAATTTGATGTAAATGAAAGGTGAACAAGTGAACTGCTGTAAGCGCGCGACTAAAGAATATAGGTATCAATTATTTTGATTTTGTTCGCCTGGGATTATGGAAAGTGAGTGCCTGGGAAAGTTAGCATAACACATAGAATGGGGGAAGTTTTGGAGTAAGTGTGGAATTAGGAATGTGAAATTAAAGTGCGGGACGTAGCTATGTTATTATAATATGGTTAGATAGTGATATATACATATGTTGTAAGATCATAACATCGCTTAGAACATCATATAACGTTTATAAAATGTTTGCGATTTTATGAGTATTTGGCTTAAATTTTCAAAATTTCAAGTCGATGGGGGCACCTCTAAACATAGCATGAGGTTACTGATTTTTCTTGTGTTTTACATTTACCTAAAACAGCAACTTTCTACAGGTATACCGAAACAGAAATCAAAAATTAATAAAATCGCTCCACCCTAGTGTGTATATATGCTTAACCGAACGATGTCGTGACCACCGTTATTTCAGATCTGCAACGAGTTTAAGTGGTTAAGGCCACATCAGATACGAAACGAAAATCAAGTTAATTTAATGATGGAGAGTATTTGGAAAGAAGTGAAGATATCAAACGGTTAAGATGACGTGAGGTAACAGCAAAATACATTTTAATTACACTCTTGGTGAAAGGTTGGTTGAGCTGGAATTGCTGATAAATGAAAAGAAAGAAACGTTTCGGAAAGCTTCTGGATAAAATGCGATATCTTCGTTTGGGGTCTTTCATATATGTCGAATAACACCAAAGCATCCATAAAGCATAGACAAAAAAAATTAAAGACAAGCTCAAAAATTTTCGGCCAGTTTCTGCGCTGATAAATACTATATTGTACTAGATCAGATTCTGCTAAGTGAAATATTTTTGGGTAAAGCCCGTACGGTGAAGATTCAAATACACAATATACTCCTATGGACGTTAGCGGAAATTATAAACTTAGTTTTGGACTAATACACATTGACTTCAACAATATATGACCATTTATCTTATTAAGACATGTTGCACATTGAACTATAGTTACGAGTAAAACTCATTCGGTAGGACAGAGATCGTTTCATTCGGTTTACGAGAAATAGTTAGTATTGGGCCATTGATACTACTTTTTTTCGGAGTGGCTTCAAAGAAGACATTAATAAAGTGATTCTTATTTGATTTATATCGCTAAAGCTAGTACGACGGGCTTGTGAGTTATAAAATTTAAAAGTAGGTGGTCACACGCCCAGTTTTTAGGTTTTGAACTAATCTAATTTGTGAATGGAAAATTATCGTATTCTTAATAATTTTGATCTTAACGGTGGTGGGCATAGTTATTAAAGAATTTCCTTCTCTTTTATATAATTTGGTGCAAGGATGAGCTTTATAAGTTTTTAAGCATTTCAAAGTATTCTCACTTCCATTAAGCATCCTAGATGGCAGTATAACTTATACACACACTACTAAGTACCTAGGCACTTATCCCCAAACATATGCAGGCTGTAAACTTTGGTCTTGCCTTGCATGGCAAAATGAAGTAACAGGCCCAGAAGTGGAAAGCAGTTTAGTGTAACTTTCAAGAATCTGGTTCAGTTGCATCACACATAAATTGCTAGATTGCACTGCATAATTTAAATAAATATTAAGTGAATGCACTCATTGCACCCAAATGCCCATACAGGCGAAAAATGGCAACTAAAACAAAATTACAGAAATATTTCTTGAAACTTTCGCAAAGTGCTACCGACAATATGTCGCACTCGAAGAGAGGTCGAAGATCACAAATTGCTTCTAGACTCTATTAGACATAACACACTACATAATATTGCATGCCTCAGCCATTAGATCTTAGTTCTTGGCGGCCGATTGACGTACACACATGCGAGTGTGAAAGAGTGCATCCAATATTAGGGATAAGCACTATGCAACAAAATTATTGGGCTGCAGTTTCAGAAATGAATATGTGACAACAGCATTTAGAAATAGTAAATGTATATACATATATTGCATTTTAGTTAGATCGTTAAAAATAAATCAAAATAATTGACAATGGATGCATGTTTCAGATATCCATCAATTCGTAGTACAAAAATATTACGAGTTTTTAAATCGCAATTAATCGCAATTAATAATTAATAAATTAAGATATAAGGCTATAATTTGTTACAGGGGATTGCAGTAGCAAGGGGTACTTGTGAGCAAATTTTTTTTTAAAAAGTGGCCATAATGTTTCATGTTCTCCGCTCACTCCCCCTACACCGGTACAGTTCAAAACTACTAAAAGCGCAATAAATCAGTAACTAATTGCGCCAGAGACATTAAATTTTACCCCCGAGATGGTGTGAGAAGGCTTTATGGGAGCCGGGGTGAAAATTGGCCATGGGCGTGGCATCGCTTACTTTTCGTTGAAATAACCGCATAATTCTTATTAAATTTTAAATTTAATTTTATTTTCTTTCCTTCCAGGTCTCAAATCAAGAAGTAATTAATATAACGGGATACAATTTCGCACTAATAATTCCTTTAAGGTATGCCACCTTATGACCAAAAATTGTTCAAATCCAAGCAAAATTGTTCAAGCCCCTAAGTATATCTAATGCTGACTTTTGACCGAAAATATCGGTCAATCCCATACATTAAAATTCAGAGGGAATCTATTCCTGACAATAGTAATTTTGTGTATCAAAAATGGGTTAAATAGGATCAATATTTCCCTGAGTTCCCATGTACCTAATATCAATATTATCGAACTAAGTAAATATATATCTATTATCAGTGAGTGAATGAAACCCAAGGAACATTTTTTAATATATGTGTGTGACTACTTGTTTTTTTAACAAACCTTATGCCGAATATGTTGGTCAGTGTATGAGTTATATATTTTATATTTACATATATTTACATATAAAATATATAACTAAATTCGTCAGAGATATTAAATTTTACATGCGCAATGATACAAGGGGGCTTTATCCGAGCCGATGTCAAAACTGGACGATGCGCGCGGCACCGTCCACCTTTAGATGAAATCATATGCACCTCCGGACCTACTACACCAACACTTGTTTTCGCATGGTTTAGTGCGAATAGGTGAAATCGGATAAAAACCACGCCTACTCCCCACGTAACACAATTTAAATTCTTCTGATTTTTTATCTTTCTACATAGTATACAAAATAAGAACCAAATATTATATCCCGATAAAACTTTACATGAATAGAGCCTTATTCCCCCAAATCCAGAAAAGTGAGAGAGAAGAAGTGGGAGAAAATATTTTCCTAATAATAGAGGGAAGGAGTTGTAGAGAATACTTTCCTGGTAATAGTGTGTCTGTATGTCGAAAATTGAATGAATTGGGTCAATGCGTCCCTTATTTTGATCTTCGAACGATTATATCCCATATTTCTTTCCTAATGGTACACCTCTGTGCCTAAATGGATAAAATCGAGTAAAAACTCGTCCTAGCTCCCACATAACCAATATCACTATTTTCAAACTTCTTCTTGAATTTTGCCTTTATATATTTGTGGTGGTTTGGGAAATAACTTAGGGGAACTCAGAGAGCATCTGTCTCTCTTAATAATATGTACTGCATAATGGAGGATGGAGTCATGTGTAGAAATACACGCAAGTGAGGAAAGTTCTCTGATCGCCATTAACTTGAGAGTGGCCAGAAACGATTCTTTTATACATGGCACAAGCAGCTCACAACTTCCGGTCTTTGAACAAGTATCCTCTGGGTAGCCTAAGAACATCCGTTTGAAGGCGAGCTAAAGTGAGAAGGCGAAATATGCCCTCCACAGGGTTGAGCGCTGTGTTTGGGATCCGCCAGGAAAAAAACAGTACCAATGAAAACTAATCGACAGCCTCGGATGAGAGACCCTCCTTTCGATGCCGACCATGGCAACCGAAGTAAGGACTACGATTTAAGGTCATGCACCTGGAATGCCCGGTCCCATAATTGGGGAGGTGCCGCTGCTCAGCTGGTTGATGTTCTCGTTAGAATGAAGGCTGACATCACCGCCGGCCTGGAAATGCGATGGACGGGACAAGGACTGAGGCGAGTAGGTCCGTGTTGCATTTACTACAGTGGCCATATAAAGGAGCGCAAATTTGGTGTGGGATTCGTGGTGGGAGAGAGACTCCGTCTCCGAGTACTATCATTTACCCCAGTGGATGAACGTCTAGCAACAATCCGCATCAAAACGAAGAAACGACGGAAGGTAAGGACGATGTGACCAAAGATGCCTTCTATGAGCGCTTGGAACGCAAGGAATATATCATTGGCACAACCGTCGGTAAATTCAGCCTCCACAAGGAAACGTCCACAAATGAGTTAAGGGTGGTCGACTTCGCCGGGGCCCGAAATATGGTTTTTTGTAGTATTAGATTCCAGCACAAAAAATCACCAAGCTACCTGGCTGTCTCCGGATCGAAAAGCCGTGAATCAAATCAATCATGTTGCAATAGACGGAAGACACGTCTCCAGTGTTTTAGATGTGCGTACGCTCCGAGGTCCTAACATCGACTCAGACCACTATCTTTTTGCAGCCAAGACTCGCACTCGCATCTGTGCAGCAAAAAACGCACGTCAGCAAACACAAGGAAGGTTCGGCGTCGAAAAGTTACAATCAAAACAGATAACCGAAACCATTGGTTTTCGATAACTGCAAAAGAAAAGCTCGTACGTCGAGGAATGTGGAGAGAAAACAGACTACCTACCTCGCGACGATATGATCGACCTCAACACGTGCGGGATGGGACAGACAGAAAAAGAGAGAGGCCGAAATGCGTGAGTATGAAGAGCTTGACAAGCTAGCCGACAGGGGTAATGCTCGAAAATTCTACGAAAAAACGCGGCGGCTAACAGAATCGATCGATGCCGATGGAGCAGACGTTCCATTGCCCGACCATGAAGAAGTCCGAATAGCAATTACGCGTCTGAAGAACAACAAAGCGGCGGGGGACGATGGATTGCTGGACGAGCTATTCAAACACGGCGGCGAAGATCTGATAAGGATCCGCTTCTTTTAAAATATTGTCGGTTGGGCAACGATTGGAATTTACGTGTGCTCTGCTCAATCCACAATCTGCGCCAACTACCGTGGGATAAGTCTATTAAACATCGCGTATAAGGTTCTATAGAGCGTATTGTGTGAAAGATTAAAGCCCACCGTCAAGAAACTGATTGTAGTAGTAAAACCCTCAAAGGGTTTGGCGTTCGTAAGTGTCAGTTTTTTTTATGACCTTTTAAATTTTTTCTTATGTTATAGTGAACGAAAATTGGGTACCAAATATAGCGTGTAAAAGCTGCTACAACCGTCTAATGGATTGGGAAAAATAGATAATAGTGGTTTACGAGTTATGTTAAACTACGTTTTTGCCAAAATGTTACAACCAAGCGAAAAAACATCAAGATAAGGAAAACATTTAAAAGGTCATAAAAAAAAACTGACTTATACGAACGCCAAACCCTTTGAGGGTTTTACTATACTGACCTAGTACCATCACCCTGACTTGGAATTTCTCACCCCCCAGACAATAAACCCAAAAATGTTCCACAGTGTTATTAGAAGAGGTTACATCTACCGTTGAAACATTTTTATACTCTAAATGTCATTTTTTACACTGGTTCAGTTATAGAATTTAATACTTTGTGAATGAAGACAAATGAATATACTATATAAACAGTCAGACATTCGGAATACAATTCAACTCATCATCCTGATCAAATTAATATACCAACTGTTAGGTGAACAAAACTTTATGAATACAAAAAAATATATGAACGCTCATAATAAAAAATTTGTATAATTTGTATAAAATTTGAACCGCTTGTGGTCATTTTGTGTTCGGTTCTGTAAAAACTTAGCCTTGTCCTATTTTACTAGTCGTGACATAAATTTATAAATTTAACTTCCACTCAATGACATTTTAATAAATATTGATGTGTGATTTGTTTTTGTTGCAATATCTGGGTATTATTTGTTGAAGTCAAACGGAAAATTGCTAAAAAATGTTGCCAGCTCAACTTACAACACATATACAAACCCTCACAATGCTGTGAGCGACATTCAACTTTAATATTCATGAATATCATTTGCCAGTGCTGCCATGCTGCAATTCACATACACTGTGGTATATACAAACAGGAAATTGCAAATATGCCACTTTTTCCACCAACAATATCCGGCAGCGGTGGAGCAACCGGAAAAAATTACAAACACGCCCGAAGAAGTGGGCCAAGAAAAAAGCCGCACAAATTGAAAATAGTAGCCACAAAAAAGTAGTAAAGAGTACTAAAATAGCGGTAATGGCAGACGTGGTCGTACTTGCTGAAACTGTAAATACAAGGTAAGTGATAATGAAAAATTGTACAAAAATAACAATGACTAACAATAAGATCAAGGCAGCAAAGAAAAGCACACAAGAAAGTGATACGAAGACTAAAAAGTTCGCTAAAAAAGAGTCCAAAAGTTGGAAGAAAGTGCCGTGAAAATAATAGCTGAATTTGAACTCATCAATGACACCAAAGCGCGCCTGGAGCAGAGCAGCTTGCATAGCTGGCTGCAGCAGGTGTCCCAGCGCTGGTACGTCCGTCCGACCGTTTCGAGAATTGCAGAATTGCTGGCATTCGAGGCATGCGACGTGCCACACGTGCAGCAATCCTTAGCGAACAGCAGCCGGAAATGAAGAAAAACTCAAGCCAAATTGTGAGAAAAGGCAGAGAAGGGGAGAGAAAGAGGCGAAGCAACAGACTGTGTGGCAGACAACATACCGAACCAGCACCGACGTCAGCACAAGCAGCGCGGGAGGGTTGCACTAATAGACGGCAAACTTTGGGTTAAAAACTTAAATTGTCCGCGCCGTACATCTCGTCTTAGGCTAATATGCAGCAGAGATGTTGAAGGGATGACATTTTGAGTATGGCACGAAGGTATTTATGTATCGTGTGCACTCGTACTCACAAGCCAGCATAACTTTCTGCCAGGAAAACACACACACAGCCAAGTTTTCTTTCCAAGTCTCCTATTTGCAGGAGTGTGTGTGTGTGCTGATTGTTGCATCAATTGCGCATTTTTGCGGCACACCTGATGCACTTGGAAAATGTCATTTGCGGTGAGGTACGCCATTGCTGTGCGCAGCAGGCATTAGATGCACACACTGTCTTCGGTGCTATGAAATGCTACGTAGGTGGCAAGACCATGCCACAAAGTTGGGCGCATACATAAAGTGACGAGTGCGAGGCTGTGTGGCAGTGGAAACTTTTAAATTGCCAGGTTTGCGTACACGCAAAAGCAATCTTAGCCATAAAAACTGATTCGGGTGAACCACAAGAGGAAAAAAAAGCGCGGGTTGTCGCTGGCAGATCTCGCGTATGACACAGGTATCGTAATCTTCAATGTAGTCATATTTAAACGAAGTTCAACAGTGT
This sequence comes from Bactrocera neohumeralis, assembly GCF_024586455.1. Lineage (NCBI taxonomy): Eukaryota > Metazoa > Arthropoda > Insecta > Diptera > Tephritidae > Bactrocera > Bactrocera neohumeralis. The sequence goes on along the minus strand of NC_065923.1, from coordinate 56,953,872 downwards.
CGGGAAATCTAAATATTAATGCATCGTAAACTTTTATGGCGCCCTTACTTGTGTGGCAGCCGAAGTTATCTTTCAAACAAACTTACGTATGAAAATGTAAATGAAATAATATTAAATCAAATACACACATATTCCTAAGGAAGTATTAGGTATATAGTATATCGTGACACTTTTTCAAGTAATTCTAAGATAAATCAACCGTTTTTGGAGAAGGCTGCTTATATACATACAAAACTACAAGGATACTAAGTTAGCGAGGTATCGTTAAAGATGTGGAACTTTCGTTTCAGTCCGGAAAATGGAAGGGCAATTAAGGCTTTTAGTGTTTTAACTGAAATTCTGTCAAAGGATTGTCTCGACTACCGGTCCGTTTATGGAGACGTATTGAGAAAAAAGTCAGTTCGAAACTAGACGCCAAAACTTATGAATAACGAAAATAAATGATGTAAAACATCTTTTTTGAAGAACCGAGTTCAAATCTTCTATGTTTACTTGCGCTCTGGGCAAAAAATAGTAAGACTTTGCACATGGTTAAATAGCTTTGTTCAAAATACAGTTAAAAACTACTAAAAGCGTAATAAATTAATAACTAATTACGTTATACGTGGCATTTTTCTTATACTCCTGCGTCACAGTGTGAAAATTAGCGAAATCCGAATACAACTACGCCTACTTCCCATAGAACACAATTTCAAATTCCATTTCATCATTTCACTTTCTAGTACCCAAATCACCATGTAATAAAAACTTTGCAATTATAATCCCTTTAAATAATGCCACTTTATCACCAAAAATTGTCTAAATCCAAACAAAACTGTTCAAGCTCCTAGTAGTTGAATCGGATTAATACTTCCCTGAGCCCAATATGCCTAATATAAAGACTTTCGAACTTTTAAGTGACTTTATGCTGGTTATATCGGCCAATATTTGAGTTATCTCAATGAAAATGACAGAACATATTTTACACATAACATTTTATCTTTGTGCCTAAAATATATAGAATTGGACGAAAACTTGACCTACCCTCCATATAACTAATGTTACCAGGATTTTCGAACATACGGCCGCCTTTGTTCTATATGGTTGGCAATTGCCCCCAATTCCGATATACTACATTTGTATAATGATTTTCGTTTTTCTGACAAATCTTATGCCGAATTTGTCAGTTAGTGTATTAGTTATATAGAGTATAAGTATATGTATATATAAAATTGCTTAGGTTCCGATCTTCTGGTTGACGTTTTACATCTTAAGGCATTTCCCTGGCGTTGATTCTCGAAAATTGCAGGAGCATAAAATATTCGGTTGCATCCGAACTTAGCCCTTTCTTACTTTTTACGAATAGCTTCACGCAAATGATACATAACACTCAAATAGCATTCCTTGTTGACAGTTTGGCCGGCCGGAAGGAATTCAGAGTGCACCACACCTCTATGATTGAATAAACCTTTGCCACGATATGTGTTTAGGCCCAAAATAAAAGTCGAAGAAAAAAAATTTAAATTAAGGAGTATCACTATATTTTACCCATGTCAGTACTAAAATGCCACAACTTAATGAAAACGTAAGTACATCGATAAGAGAACTTTGGTAAGGAGTGCCGCTACGGAAATGTCCACAGATACCTCGTTATTTTAAGAACTTCAATACCGAACATTTCCACCTACATAAATATTGTGGACTAACTGCAACACCCGCGACTGTTAATTCGAATTGACGTTGCAACGTATCAATTAGAGATTTGGAGTACATTCTTTCGTGTTCCTAAAAAGAAGAAACAAATCGCTCATAATTTTATGAAGGATTTTAAGGCAAGGTTGACAACATGATACATTAAGGCATTTTGTATAAATAGAAGGATTTGGGGAATGGAATCGTTTATAAGTTATGCCCTCTGCAACCAGCTTTGATTGACAGCAAATAATTTTTTTAAATAAAAGGGCTTTTGTTCGCCTATAGAAAGTACAGAAAAGGTTAGCATCGTATCGGCTATTAAACTCGAATACGTTTCATACAAAGATAGGAAATTATAATAATAAAAATCAAATTTTATTTATCAGAATGCTTAAAACTCATTAAGCTCGCGTTTATTGTCCAAATATTGGGATAACATCACTAAAATAAGCATACAGTTATTTATATTACATAACTTATATTACGTAACTAATAGATATATAGCGATTAATAAGCGCTCTGAACCATATTTCCTACTAAAAATTATCCGTTTAAAGGTACGAATACATTACGGACAGAACTTGTCATGAAAAGTTAAGAAAGTTTTGAAAAATTGTAGGTGAGCTTGAGTCTTCAATCTAAAGACCACTTAGGTCGGAATAATCAAGTCTGATTGACTAATTAGTTGATAACTTTGCATGTTCCTTTGAAATACGTGATAATCCTTATATCCATTGACTTCTTTCACTGAAATGAAAAATTAAAGTACTTTGAGTAAAAAAAAATTGCGAAGTTAAGTTTTTTTGGAAACTACTAAAATTTGTCAGCCTCCTAAGTATTTGTAACTGTCTCTAATGACGACGATATATTTAAATTTATATTCCCTAGCTTCTTTACATTAGCTCCTTGTCCCACATTGACAATAATAAATGCATGAAGAAGCAGTTAGAAGACAAAAAGGCAAGTAAAAAAGTGAAAAATTGTATTTCCCAGCTTCTCGTCAATACCTTTGAGCGTATTGGTACGCCACCATTTTAGTCTTGCACCAGTTTGAAAGAGTGTTAGACACTAGTCGCAGCAGAGCTATGTCTGCCCTGATTTGTTATGCACTGAAATGCGTCACGTTTTGTCGTCTACGTTACATACATACATACTCCTTTGCGCTTCTTCACCTCTCTTATTTGCCTCATCATGTGGCAGTCACTTTGAAAGGGAATGGAGAAGGGCAAAAATTTACACTTGGCGTTTCAAAGCTCTCGTCGATTCACTTCCGTTTTCTTTTCCCAACAGACGCAGCACATGGTGACACCGAATTGCATATATTCAGGCATCTTTGTTGTCAGCTTTATCTCTTGCAATCCCCTCTCAAAAAAGCTGGTGCTTAACACCGCTTTTTAATTCGAATGCGCTGCAGAGTTTTAGGCGTTTCAGCGCATCAGTTGCTCAACTGCGCGACTGCTCAACTCGTGTCTGTGCGGTGTAGTGAATCGTATGCTCCAAGTAATTTTGCATTGCAAATTTCTGACAACGTCAGTTTTGACAGTAGTTGTGGGTTTGGCTGTCGTCGGTTAAAGGCAGCTGCTGTCAGCTGGTGCGAGCTTAAGATTTAACCATGTAAATGGTACTATATCTGACAAAATCATTTTTCGGCGTTTTGGTAAGGAGTGATTGAAAATAATTTTCGGACTCAATTTTAAGCGATGACTTGTTGGATACACTCTTCGAGGTTTACGTAATTTAAATGCAGATGAAAATGAAATTGATTTCTCTTTGTGATTCTGCGAAAGTGAATAAAACTCATTTGGTTATGGAAATTTCAGCAGAGATTTCATAAAAAGCTTTTCTACGGCATGATACATTAAATTTTTAAATTCTAAAAATGACTAATGGTAAAATAAAAATTTTGTTACAAGTTTAATAAAAAGATATAACTTTTCTTAAGGGGTTAAATACAGTGAGAAGGCCGAAAACTTTTAATTGGATTTTAAGACTTAGTAATACTTGTTCTGAACTGGATCCTCTGAGAGTAAAAACCAAACAGATTTCGTTAAAGTAATGTTAAATCTAGTCAAGAAAATAGAAGGAATATGCAAAATAAATATTTTTTGGCAAAATGGGGGTTTCCTAAAATAAAAAAATCGATTTTTGATCAAAATGTCAGCTCTAAATTGTTTATAAAAAAAATATTTGTCGGTGAGAAAAAATCTTCGCTTAATTACTAAAAAATATTTAGGAAACTCGTGCTAAAATTTGAGACTAATTGATTTAGTCGTTTTTGAGTATGGTTCGTCACGGACTTTGAAAAAACCATTTTGAGAAAGACGCGTTTGAAGTTTGGCCTTGCACTTCCAAGTACTCTCAAAGGCCTTTTCAAATTTGCGTGCCACTTCAAAAATAGTATTCATCGGAACGATATGAAATTTCTGTGTGCATTAGGAAAAAAAAAACGATCATGTGAAAATTCTAACTGTATATAACCCCTTAAATCTATACTCGTTAATTTGCTTCCGCATTCGAGGGTTCCCTTGTCTTATATTTTCAAGCGGAGATTTTAATTAATCGGATAAAATTGTCAGTAATTGAAAATTTCAAAGTTATTCAATTCTCACGTAACGTTTGGACACTATTATGTTGATCATTTTTGTGTTAACAGTTTATAATTCATTTGGTTTGTTTTTGTTGTAATACTAGTCTTCATCGGTTCACCTTTTAAAATATGATACTATTTTTTGCTCTTGACAACAGACTTATCAGTCAGGTCTCAATTTCTGGAGCATTATAAAAGACTTCTTTTAGAAAGTCGCTCTGATTTGGTAATGCAATGTCTTCACACTCAGACAGAGTTATTCCTTTGTCTCCACCTTCAATTTAATTTTTTTTCATTACTAAATGAATTTAGCTGAGTGGCTTGAGGACCTCATGCTAGAAATGATCATGAATTCGGCAAAGCCGCTCAACTTACAACGCTTTTGGATATTTATTCCTTCTTTAGCGCTCTGTTTCTTAAAGTTGGATTTAGCTGAAACTGACAGAGTTTTGGTTTCGGGTCTAGTCGTTTTGACTTTGGTCATGACAGCATATTTTTCCATAATTTAATGAAAATGCACGGGGACTTTTCCAGACCATCCGGGAATTTGATCTAGGCACAGTGTTGTTTCATGATGTGCTTAATGGTAGTCTTTGTTGATTATATTATTCCTAACTTCTTGTTTTTGTAGCAGCTTTTAATAAGTTGATTCCCAATCCGAAGATACACTTGGGAAGCTAAAAATAAGTTCGTTATCAAGTCAAATAAGTTCGAAAGGTGGATATAAATATTCATGTGTCTCCTTTCACCCGAATAACTAAAATTCTAAAATCCCATATCTTTCAACCATGATCTTAGTAACAGTAGACGGTTGACCAGGAAATGTTGAGACGATTCGACAAAATGCTGCTATTGAAATGAATATCTATCTATCCGAACGAAGGTGTATTTCGAAGTCCATCCAGTATAATTTTGATTGTCTTGATTTAGTTGTGAGTTCAACAGTGATAAATGAATTCACTGGTCCAAACAAAGTATTCCAGTATTACGCAGTAGCAAAAATAAAGCTGCTGGACCATTCTAATAGATTTCTAAATAAATGCAAGCAGGTCGCGGTTGTTTAGAAAAATTCGACTTATCGCTAATGAGGCGAATAAAATTTAAAGTAGACTTTCACCGGTTTAATTAACTTCTAACTATTTTTGCTAATCTTGAATCACCAAACCAACGAATGTCTTGATGGGTGTTATAAAAAATGGGTTGCGAGCCAAAAGAGTGAACAGGCGACTTGCGTACAACCACCTTTGACAACTAAATAAAAGAGCAATGAAACGAAGCGGTGGAAATGGAGGCCTTTGTCTGGCCGCTTTAACACAGACGCCGCACACTCCAGCTTCCGTGATTCCACACATGGCCGTCCTCTTAATGTTTGCCAGCAGACTTGCTTGCGTTTTTCGTAGCTTTTCGTTGTTAGTACGTACTACATATGCTAATTTAATGTCATGCACAAGCACACACGTACTTATTTACATAGTTTGCGTGTAAACTAGTTAGCCAACCCTACTGTGACATTTGCCATTCGCCCGCTTCGTTCCACAGCGTCAAGTCAAGTTCAGTGTCGGCTACTTGCCTCTGTGGCAAGCTGCTGCTTTCTTTGTCCTTGTGGTTCTATTTTTCGCTTTATTGTTTGCTTGGCCTGGTGTTTGTCTTTGGCATACATACATATGAAGTTGTGTGGTGGTGTGCGTCTGTGGTTTCGTATGTGACCGCCTTGTCAACCGCATGTCAAGGTTAATTGGTTCGTCCTTGAGCGAACAGCTGTAAAAGAAAATGAAATCACAAAGCGCCACACAAAATAAGAAATTGCTGACACATTGTTGGATCCCCCTTCTTATACGATTATATGAATATATCAAACGTGACCGCACTTTCTTCCAGGATATTAGAATCTAGAGAGATCACATAATTTACTTCCAATTTGTCAAAGTTAAGATAACACAGTTCTAATTGCCCGCAAGCAGCGCTGTAAAAATGGGATTACTTATATGTATAGCTATAATATATATAGGCTAGGAATATTTGTATCCAATCTATAATTTGACAATCTTCTAAAAAACTGTCATTAAACCACAAGGGTCTTATTATTATCATTGCGGGTACAGCTTGGCTTTAAGAATCCAAAGTGTGTTTTTAATTGGTTCACTTTTGTTATTCTAGCAGTTAAAACCGCAATACATATAAGTTATTTCAGCCTTTGCACCGGCCACCTTCTGGTGAAATCACATACCTCCGAACCTACTCGACCAATTTCAGCCAAATTTGGGTACATAAAATTATACTGACAATTATGTTACGTTGTAAAAATATAACACAATTTCAAATTATACAAATGAGTATATCGGGATACAACTTTGCCTGTATGATATGCCATCTCTAAAATTTCCCAAAATCGCACCATAACTCTTCCAGCTTTCAGTCACCGAAAATCTGAATCTATGGATGATTTTTTACCGAAAAGATCGGTCGGTATGTGAGATATACAATTAAAATTCGGAGAAATCTTGATAATAGTATGTCTGTGTATCAAAAATGGGTTGAATCGGGTCAATATTACCCTTAGCCCTCATTTGCCTAATAGAAAGTTTTTCAAACTTCCGGCTAACTTTATGTCTCCTCTCATGTTAACCGAGTGAATCTACAATAATTAGCCACAACCTTTGCGGTGAATTGAAGACCCAATTGAGTCCAACTTTTTTTCCTTACAGATGAAACAAATCAACAGCCGAATAAGAAGACTAACTAAACTACATCTATGTTATTCAGAGGACAGAAATGCTTATGTTGGTTGTATTGTGTACGAGAGAACCGTAGAGAATGGCCAATCGAACAAACAATTAGAATAAATCACATAAATATTGCAATGCAAATAGAATATACTATAAATATGAAATGAAAAGCAAGCTATTACACGAGTAGAGTATAACGCAAACAATTTCACCTTATAATATTTTCAATTGAATAATCTTGTTGTATTTGTCTTCTTAGGGCACTTTTTAAGCCAAGACAGCAAAGCTCAGATAATGTAGGTTATCAAGCGTATCCACATAATAGAAACAGAGAACGAAAGTGTTTTCAGAGACACCTAGCGCATCTACTTAGCTGCACTAGCAGGTAACGGTACACATAAACGTACGTACATATACATTGAGGTAAAAGAGATGATGACAATTTTCAACATATGCAATAAATATAACTGTAAATATGATTATACTAGTATATTAAATGAATATAAATGCGAATCCTTTGTTCCCTCTGGTGAAATGGCATGTGAATAATAATAATTATTATGCGAGCAGCAGCAAACTTTGCAGGTGGCCGCCCGCACACACCGCGACGTGACGTAATACGCGTGTGCGCAGATACCGCCAGGTCGACAGACAGGTTAACCGTGACGTTTGCACAAAAATCACTTTGCAAAGCAAACCGAGCAGAAATATGCGAAATTCCAGTGCAACAACAAAAAAGCCCTAAAAGAATTAAAAAGGAAAACAAAATTAAATGCTTGAAAAAGGCAGCGAAATGCAATTAAAGATATTGCAACAGCAACAACAAAAACACGCGCCGCTTAAAACTGTTTGCGAATGCAACAATTGCAATTGTGAAGCACAAACGCACAAATGCTGATGATATCAGGTGGCAGCACCAAAGCTGTGGCGGCGCAACAATGTGCATTAACGGTAAATTATGTCAATATTATTGACAGCATTTGGCTGATTAAAGAATCGGCGTGCGAGCGGGCGGCATTTCCAAATTGCGCCGGAAGTGCATATTTTTCATATTTTTAATGTTTTCAGCGAATTCGCCATTTTTATTTACTGCCACTGACACTTATTACGTCTGCGTTTACCTCGCTTTTAATGGCTCCTGTTCGGCTGTAATTTAAAACATGCGAACATGCGTCTGTGCGCCCTTACTTTGGCAATTACATCTCTTTGAGATACACAAGCGTATGAGTTACTTAAATAAATTATTTAAATATAAATGTGCTGCACTTTTTCAGTAGTTGTATTTATTTTAACCAAGTGGTTTTACTTTAAAACATTTTGATTCAGCGAGGTATCTTTTTACACATTCACAACATTCTTCAATGAGTATTACCCAAACAACGTTGTTGTTGCACCAATTGTCGACATCGATTATCTATTACCCATATAAGCCGATCGAAATACGCTAAGGTACATGAAGTATTCTCTGGTAATTTTATCGATATATCTAACAATCGAACTAACTTGATCTACTTCAGGGAAGCGCACGCGATGGCTCACTTGGCTCCAGCGTAACTTATACTCGTAATAAGCACAAAAGTATGTATACTACAATACCCTTTACAAATACAAAAGATTTCTTACAAGAACTTGATTCCGATCGTTCAGTTTGTATGACAGCTGTATGCTACTTATAGTGATCTGGCATCGGCTATTTCGGTAAATGAGGAATTTCTTAGGGAGAAGAGAACGTGTTCCAAATTTGAGAGCGATATCTCAAAAACTGAAGCACTAGTTCGCGTGTAGTATATAGACAGACGATTGGATGGACAGGCATATGAAAATGGCTAAATTGACTCAGCTTACCACGCTTTCCTTTCCTAAAACAAATCGAGTTACACATATGTATATATGCTCAATTTCGGTTGTCTGTCTACTCGTCTGGGATGTAAATTGGGTGCAGTAGTTACTATGGATTCGCGTCGATCACCCCGGGCAACGTGACTTTGTGTGAGATGCGGTAACCACCTCGTGTGGAACTCAGAGCCACGTCTAAGAGAAAGGTGTTCGCTATACAAACGTGACCAAAAAACTTTCTCCCTAGCTGGGGTTGTGCCGCTGGACTTGGGACCCGTCATGTAAAATGTAATTCTAATGAAGGATACACGAAAGTCTCAGCTATAACCCTCTATAGGGAAGGTACCGCTATTCAGCTGGTGAATATCCTTGAATAATACAAAATCGACTTCAACGTATGCAATGAAATACGCTGGACAAGTCATAGCTGCACGAAATATGGTCGGAAGCTTCGCCACTTTGTCTCACAGTCTATATCAAGACCAAATATTATTACTTTATCACATAAGTCTAATTTGTGCGCAAGCACTGACACAAGAAAAGGACAACGGTACCAAAGAGCAATTCTAAAATCGCTTGAAGGAATCACATAACGAACTGGGTTTTGAATCTTCTAGAAAAATTCTAGATTAAAAACTCAATATTTGGTTTTTAATTCCGATGTTGTGATTAAAAATCGAATTATAAATTTAATTTTTATTGTAAGATGTTTGGGTTAAAAATTGAAAATTATATTTTTTAATTTGAATGTGCGAGTTTGTCGATCCGTGCTCGAGAGTATTGAAGTTGATGGCTCTGTGCAAACTCTAATTGAAAAAAGTAGGATTATTGTGAAAGAACGATGCCGCAAGAAGACAAAGGAAGAGAAACTTCTTTTCAACAAAATGAATAGAGGCGCAAAAAGACATGAGAACAATAAGGTTCGGAATTCTGAATTCAGAATTCGGTCCGAAATGTTACCAGAAATTCAGGCAGCAAACAAATGGATTCAAGCCCGGGGATCGGCTTCTGTAAAGACAGGAATTGAAACCTGCAAAGAGACGAACAGATAACACTGAAAATTTAAAGGGAACATTTCTCGACACTGCTAAATAGTGAAAGCAGTGCTGTGACCGATGAAGAATGACTAACATCAACAATCTACCATGGCAACGTTATCGTCCCGCACATAAACCAAAACAAGGTGAAATAGCAGGGAAATCCCGCAGTGTACACTAATTACCGCGTGGTCAGACTTCTTAATATTGCATATGAGATTTTTTTGACAATATTGATCATAACAGTATGGTTTTAGACCTAGAAAATCCACAATAGGCCACATTTTTACATTACTTCAAATCCTGGAGAAAATTGGCCGACACTTTTTTGTTTTGGTCCGAGTTGGACAATTTGAGGTCATACGGTGGCCTACTTTAACCCATATGTTAGCAACCGCAGTGTATTTAATAATAATACCCAACGATTACCCTCCTCCCGCCCAACCGACGCGAGGGGCGCAATCCGCGAACGAGCGGAATTAGCCGAGTCATAAAAGGCAAGAGAGTTTTAAGCGTTGCGATCTTAAGCTGCTCAGCTACAGAAACAAAAATTTCAACAGCCGAAATTAAGAATTAGATTAAAGTTTATAATTATTAAATGCTACTTGTTAAGAGTAGATAAAATAATTTTTTTAATGGTAAAGAGTGAGTCTGTTAGATCAAATGTGCTGGAATGAAAATTGAAATCATGACATATACGGCGGAATGGTTCGTTTAACTCAAAATTTGTTCTAGAAAATTTTAAAAGTAAGGGTCTAAACTGCCTGGTTGGGCGAGCGGGAACGTTAAAATTAATATCAGATAAGAGAGATGGGCTACAGACTGACCCATTCATGAGTTTTACAAGAAATATTATACCAAGCATCTCCCTACGACTAGCGAGTGTCGGGAGATTTATAAGTTTTAAACGGTTAATGTAAGGGGGAAGATTTAAACTGGAATCCCAATGCAAATTATTTAAGGCAAAAAGTAAAAAATGTTTTTGAACGGACTCTAACTTATCCGAATGGACTTGGTAACTAGGGTTCCAAACCACAGAAGCATACTCCAATATAGGCCTCACCAGAGATGTAAAAAGAATTTTTGTGGTAAGCGGATCTCTAAATTCTTTAGACCAACGTTTAACAAAACTAAGAGCGCCTTTAGCTTTAAAAACCGTGGAAGATAGGTGAAGATTAAAATTGAGTTTGGGGTCCATAGTTACTCCCAGATCAACAAAACTGCATACTTGCTCCAACCTAAAGTTTTGTATTGCGTATGAGGTAGGGTCTACAGCTCTACGTGAAAAGCACATCGTTTTACATTTTTTAAGGTTCAATGGCATGTCATTTCTAACACACTAAGAAATTAGGTTGTTTAAGTCTGTTTGCAACTGACATCTTTCGCTGTTTGAAGTATATGTTTTAAAAAGTTTTACATCGTCAGCATATAATAAAACTTTTGAAAACTTAACAATAGATGATATGTCGTTAATAAATAACAAGAACAGAATTGGACCAAGATGGCTACCTTGAGGAACGCCTGAAGGAACATTGATTATGTCAGAAAAAGTATCTTTAAATATGACTTGTTGAATTCTATTACTAAGATAAGAAGCAACCCATTTTAGAAATATTGGTTGAAAACCAAGAAGATCAAGTTTATTCAAAAGAATTGAATGGTTTACTTTATCAAAAGCTTTACTAAAATCTGTATATATAACATCAGTATTCTTATTCTCCCTAAAGCCCGTTGATACATGTGATACAAATTCAAGCAAATTAGTTGTGGTAGATTTCCCTTTACGAAAACCGTGCTGAGAACAAGAAATTAGTGGAGAGATCCGGAAGGTTATGTCGTCTGTTATAATTGCTTCAAAAAGTTTAGGTATTGCAGACAACTTTGCTATTCCCCTATAGTTTTCAATAGATGACCGAAATCCACTCTTATGTAAAGGAATTATAAATGAATTTTTCCATATGGATGGAAATAAGCCTTGCATAAGAGATGAGTTAAATAGTTTTGTTAGGGGTTGGTATATATATTTGGCACATTTCTTAAGAAAACATGAGGGAATCATATCTGGGCCGTAATTGTATGATTGTTCTAACATATTTAAGTGATTTAAGACGTCTGCTTCGGAAATGGTAGGTGCGTTAATGACAGAAATCGGACATAACTTGTGCTGATGCGGGACATTTTGTGGAGATTTTGAAGAGTAATTGGACCTAAAGAATTCAGCGAACATATTAGAAATGGTGTGATTGTCACTGGACATACTAGACTTATATTTCATAGCGGACGGAAAATTAGAAATCCTGCCTTTGGAGTTGACGAAACCATAAAACAATTTTGGATTACGTATAATATTATTTTTTACTTTATTTATATAATTACTATAACATATTTTGTTAAGTTCAGCAAATTGTCGACGCAATTTAGAATATTTTGAATAGTTAGCAACTAAACGAGTTTTTTTAAAAAGTTTAAAAGCACGAGATTTTCTATTTTTTAATTTACATAATTCTTTCGAAAACCATAAATTAGAACTAATTTTTTGAGTAACAACACACTTCGGAACATATTTTTCAAATAAGTTTACAATAGTTTCATTAAAGTGGGAAGCACTAAATTCAATATTGCCACTGTAATCTGGCCAAGTTATTTTAGAAAGTTCGTAATTAATCTTCTTAAAATTAGCTTTCGCAAAGTTGAACCGAAAACAAAGGTCTTGTGTATTATTATAAGCAAAGTTGGCTATGATTTCGATGTTAATTTCCAAAGCAGGATGGTACGTGTCCTCTGGCCGAACTAAAGGATCACATCGGACAACAGAGAACATTGAAGCGTTATCGACGTAAACTAGATCTAGGAGCTTACCAAATTCATTTGAAATTAAATTAATTTGGTTAAGACCCAACTCCGACATTTCATCTAGGAACTTGTGAATAGATTTCCATGATACGCACGGTAAGTTGAAATCTCCCAAAACAATCATGGAATCAGTATCATTAACCATTGAGAAAACATTACTTATTAATGAATTTGTGTGAATAGCTTTAAGAAATTTCAATATTTCACTTTAAACCTTCAAATCGTCGTTGAAAGATAGAAAGTTGTAAGTGCATTTAATTAATTAAGTTTTTTTTTTTTTTTTTTTGAAATAAGTTTAAAATTCAGTCATCGCCCCATTAGCAGCCGGGTACCCGGGTATACCGTGAAAAGCATGAGAAATAAATTAAAGATAATTTCTATAAATGTATGCAATTAAATATTATTAAATAACTTCACTTGGGAGTGGCCAGAAACGATTCTTTTACACATGGCTCAAGCAGCTCACTACTTCCGGTCTTTGGATACTTGGTAGCCTAAGAACAACCGTTCGAAGGCGAGCTAATGTGAGAAGGCGAAACATCCCCTGCATAGGGTTGTGCGCTGGGTTTGGGACCTGCCACGTAAAAAACACCCCCAATGAAAAAGAAAACACAGCCTCGGATGAGAGACCCCCCTATTGATGACGACCATGGCAAACGAAATAAGGACTACGAATTGAGGGCATGCACCTGGAATGTCCGGACCCTTAATTGGGAAGGTGCCGCTGCCCAGCTGGTTGATGTCCTCGCAAAAAAAAAGGCTGACATCACCGCCATCCAAGAAATGCGATGGACGGGACAAGGACAGAGACGAGTAGGTCCTTGTGACGTTTACTACAGTGGCCATATAAAGGAGCGCAAGTTTGGTGTAGGATTCGTGGTGGGAGAGAGACTCCGTCACCGAGTACTATCATTCACTGCGGTGAATGAACGTCTAGCCACAATCCGCATCAAAGCGAGGTTCTTCAACATATCGCTGATTTGCGCCCACGCCCCGACGGAAGAGAAGGACGATATGACCCAAGATGCCTTCTATGAGCGCTTGGAGCGCGCTTATGAGAGCTGCCCCCGCCACGATGTCAAAATCGTGCTTGACGACTTTAACGCCAGGGTGGGCAAAGAAGGTATATTTGGCACTACGGTCGGTAAATTCAGCCTCCACGAAGAAACATCCCCAAATGGGTTGAGGCTGATTGACTTCGCCGGGGCCCGAAATATGGTTATCTGTAGTACTAGATTCCAGCATAAGAAGATTCATCAAGCTACCTGGCTGTCTCCGGATCGAAAAACTACCAACCAGATCGATCATGTTGTGATAGACGGAAGACACGTCTCCAGTGTTTTAGATGTGCGTGCGCTCCGAGGTCCTAACATCGACTCGGACCACTATCTTGTTGCAGCCAAGATTCGCAACCGCCTCTGAGCAGCAAAAAACGCACGGCAACAAACACAAGAAAGGTTCGACGTCGAGAAGCTGCAATCACAACAGACAGCCGAACGATGTTCTACTCGGCTTGCACTCCTGCTCTCTGAGAGCACTCGTCAATAACTCGGTACAAGGGAACTGTGGGACGGCATTTCAAATTCCTTACGTACAGCTGCAACCGAAACCATTGGTTTTCAGAAAGTGCAAAAGAACAGCTGGTACGACGAGTAGTGCCGTGTCGCAGCGGAGAGAAAACAGGCTGCCTACCTCGCAACGTTACGATCGACCACTACACGTGCGGGATGGGATAGATACCGAGAGTTGAAGAGGGAAGCGAGATGCATTTGCAGACAGAAGAAGAAAGAGGCCGAAATGCGTGAGTACGAAGAGCTTGGCCGACAGGGATAATGCTCAAAAATTCTACGAAAAAATGCGGCGGCTTACAGAAGGTTTCAAGACCGCAGCATACTCTTGTTGAACCCCCAAAAGTGATCTAGTCACTGATGCCCAGAGCATACTTAAATTATAGAGGAAACACTTCTCCAGCCTGCTGAATGGCAGTGAACGCACAACACCAGGAGAAGGAGAACCCGATTCCCCAATCGATGACGATGGTGCAGACGTTCCATTACCCGACCATGAAGAAGTTCGAAAAGCAATTGCCCGCCTCAAGAACAACAAAGCGGCAGGGGCCGACGGATTGCCGGCCGAGCTATTCAAACACGGCGGCGAAGAACTAATAGGGAGCATGCATCAGCTTCTTTGTAAAATATGGTCGGACGAAAGCATGCCCAACGATTGGAATTTAAGTGTGATATGCCCAATCCATAAAAAAGGAGACCCCACAATCTGCGCCAACTACCGTGGGATCAGCCTCCTCAACATCGCATATAAGGTTCTATCGAGCGTAATGTGTGAAAGATTAAAGCCCACCGTCAACAAACTGATTGGACCTTATCAGTGTGGCTTCAGACCTGGAAAATCAACAACCGACCAGATATTCAACATGCGCCAAATCTTGGAAAAGACCCGTGAAAGGAGAATCGATACACACCACCTCTTCGTCGATTTCAAAGCTGCTTTCGACAGCACGAAAAGGAGCTGCCTTTATGCCGCGATGTCTGAATTTGGTATCCCCGCAAAACTAATACGGCTGTGTAAACTGACGTTGAGCAACACGAAAAGCTCCGTCAGGATCGGGAAGGACCTCTCCGAGCCGTTCGATACCAAACGAGGTTTCGGACAAGGCGACTCCCTATCGTGCGACTTTTTCAACCTGCTTCTGGAGAAAATAGTTCGAGCAGCAGAACTAAATAGAGAAGGTACCATCTTCTATAAGAGTTGCTGGCGTATGTCGATGATATTGATATCATCGGCCTCAACACCCGCGCCGTTAGTTATGCTTTCTCCAGGCTGGACAAGGAAGCACAGAAAATGGGTCTGGCAGTGAACGAGGGCGAAACGAAATATCTCCTGTCATCAAACAATCAGTCGTCGCACTCGCGACTTGGCTCTCACGTCACTGTTGACAGTCATAACTTTGAAGTTGTAGATAATTTCGTCTATTTAGGAACCAGCATTAACACCACCAACAATGTCAGCCTGGAAATCCAACGCAGGATTGCTCTTGCCAACAGGTGCTACTTCGGACTAAGTAGGCAATTGAAAAGTAAAATCCTCTCTCGACGAACAAAAGCTAAACTCTATAAGTCGCTCATAATTCCCGTCCTGCTATATGGTGCAGAGGCTTGGGTGATGACAACAACCGATGAGTCGACGTTACGAGTTTTCGAGAGCAAAATTCTGCGAAAGATTTTTGGTCCTTGGCGCATTGGCCACGGCGAATATCGCATTCGATGGAACGATGAGCTGTACGAGATATACGACGACATTGACATAGTTCAGCGAATTAAAAGACAGCGGCTACGCTGGCTAGGTCATGTTGTCCGAATGGATGAAAACACTCCAGCTCTGAAAGTATTATAAAAATTATAACTTCTGGTTTTTGTTTAGCGTCATCACCAACTGATGTATCTGAATGCATTGTCGATAACAGAATGACAGCTTTATTTTTTTTAGGGACGTAGGAACACATGGTAACCTTTTCGTGAAATCCAAAAACTGCCGAACACTGCTCCCATGTCTTATTTGCTGCCATAACACTAGGAATGTAAGGTTTATTTTTTTACCGTGTCAACAATGGTAATATTCCACTATAACACATGTTTAGCAAGGAGTAGAGTAGTAAAGAAGTTATTCAAGCAGATGTTTCTACCACTACTTCGGAACGGAGCCGCCAATTCTTTCACTACTCTTTCACCCTGATTTTTTCTCGATTGTTTTTAGTTTTACCAGTGTACATAATCCTTTGCAAAGGATATGCGTTTTCCGCATTACAAATCCGCCAGATTTTTATACCTGGTTTCGATGTTACATATTAGGTAAATCCAGCACGACCACGGTATTGGAATTAAACATTGTCCATACATCGCGAATTGAAGCTGCCTTGTCTACTTTTTATACCCTGAACAGGGTATATTAAGTTTGTCACTAAGTTTGGTACACCCAAAAGGAAGCGTCGGATACCCTATAAAGTACACCCAACTCTTTTTTTACACGGATTTGAAGTTACACGGTTGAGAAAAATTTTTTTTTGTAAAAAAGTTTTAATCTACTACGGTTTTAAAATCACTGTCAAGTAATTATGTTTGTTTTTACCACACTTAGCACCATTGCTGAAATGAACATATATACATAGTAGTAACTGGGAAATCCCCTTATTCGATAACTCTTACCTACACATTTTGTTCGCATGATATCTACATTTCTGAAATGGTGATATCCAGCGATGATACCGGCTTTAGTCCAGTTCGTCCCAAATAATTGCGCTTGTTATCAAGTAGCGACGAATAATTATGTAGCTATGTAAATATTTTTTACTTAATTTTTTCCAATTTTTCTGTTTTTAGTTCTGGATTAACAGATTTATTTGGTTTTTTGCTTAATCTACCAATTTTTCACCTGTATGAATTATGTATTTTAAGTTTTAATGCTCAATAAAGTGCCATATGAACATACAATTTGTATGCATATCTGAAATTTTACAATTTTAAAGATTTTTTACACGGTTTTTCGAAGTAAATATATAGTTCTTTATTTAATCTTACACGGTTTTCAGATTACATGGAACGTATCCCTCCTTTTTCTATAGGAAACGCCTCTTTTTTACACGGTTTTCATACTCTCAAAGTTGCTAAGGAGAGTATTATAGTTTTGTTCACATAACGGTTGTTTGTAAGTCCTAAAACTAAAAGAGTCAGATATAGGGTTATATATACCAAAGTGATCAGGGTGACGAGTAGAGTTGAAATCCGGATGTCTGTCTGTCCGTCCGTCTGTCCGTCCGTGCAAGCTGTAACTTGAGGAAAAAATGAGATATCATGACGAAACTTGGTACACGTATTTCTTGGCTCCATAAGAAGGTTAAGTTCGAAGATGAGCAAAATCGGCCTACTGCCACGCCCACAAAATGGCGGAAACCGAAAACTTATGAACTGTCATAACTAAGCCATAAATAGAGATATTAAAGTGAAATTTGGCACAAAGGATCGCATTAGGGAGGGGCATATTTGGGCGCATTTTTTTTGGAAAAGTGGGCGTGGCTCCGCCCCCTAAGTGTTTTGTACATATCTCGGAAACTACTACAGCTATGTCAACCAACCTCTACAGAGTCGTTTCCTTCAAGCATTTCCATACACAGTTCAAAAATGGAAGAAATCGGATAATAACCACGCCCACCTCCCATACAAAGGTTATGTTGAAAATCACTAAAAGAGCGTTAACCGACTAAGAAAAAACGTCAGAAACACTAAATTTTACGGAAGAAATTGCAGAAGGAAGCTGCACCCAGGCTTTTTTAAAAATTGAAAATGGGTGTGGCGTCGCCCACTTATGGACCAAAAACCATATCTCAGGAACTACTAGACCGATTTCAATGAAATTCGGTATATAATATTTTCTTAACACCCTACTTATATGTACGAAATATGGGTTCACAACCACGCCTTCTTCCAATATAACGCAATTTTGAATTCCATCTGATGCCTTCTCTGTATAATATATACATTAGGAAATGAAAATACAATTCAATACTCAAAGTACACAAATTGATCTAATCTAATTAATTTTACAGCAAAATAAAAAAATATGTAAATTATTATCACTTTATCAATGGAGAGTATAAAATGTTCGGTGACACCCGAACTTAGCCCTTCCCTACTTGTTTTAGACATAGCCTCATCAACAAAGGCTTTCTGCACCATCCTCAACGTATCCACAGCAGAAAATTGATTCCGTAAACAAAATTTAATGCAAATTCTTTGCTCAACAAATTTCGACATCGCAAAAAACGAAAAACTCACTTTTAGCAGCTCACAAAACGACACGTATCTCAAACACTAATGAATATTTAGACATGAAATTTGACATAAATGTGATTGACAGTACTACCAACCTAAAAAAAATAATAATTCTCCAAATCCTTCGACGCGCGCAGTTTAAATTCAAATGTCACCTTATTTTTTGGGCACAGTATAAATGATCAGTATGTTGAGCTTAGTCGATTTAGCCATGTCCGTCTGTCTGTCTGTCTGTCCGTCTGTCTGTATATATACGAACTGCTGATAGCTGCCATACAAACTGAACGATCGGAATCAAGTTCTTGTATGGAAAACTTTCACATTTGAAAATGTATCTTCACGAAATTTGGTATAGATAATTTTCTAAGTCAACAATGTAATCTCCGAAGAAATTGCTCAGATCGGTTAACTATAGCATATAGCTGCTATACAAACCGAACGAGCGGAATCAAGAGTTTGTATGGAAAACTTTCGCATTTGACGTGACATCTTCTCGAAATTTGACATGGATTACTGCTTAAGGTAATATTATAATCTCCGAAAAAATTGTTCAGATCGGATTTCTATAGCACGTATAGCTTCTATACAAACTGAACACATAATCTTAAAAAACGCAAAATATTATGGAATCTCCTCAATCCCATCGTCGCGCGATACAGCCGATGAATTGGAGTGCCACATATTAAAGCATGACCTGTATTTGAATTATTTGCGCCAGCACAAATCAATATACCGAAGAATGAATAAATTTCGGATGTTGTAACGGGCTTTAATTGATGCTGAGAGCTTGGATGTTCAGAATTATATTCTTGAAAAATAGTTTCGGCTTTCTTGTTTGTGTGACGGACGATTATATCAACAATTTGTTTGTGCGTACCCGAGCAACCGGGTCTGAAAGACGTCGGTAAATTTGGTTATTAACATAAGGGTTAAGCGCACTATTTGTTTAATTGCGATACATTTATTGTTGCTTGATCTGCATACTGGAAAGTTAAAGAATCAGATGGAATTAAAAATTCGGTTATATCGGAAATAAGATCGATTGTACTTGTAGTCTGTTTTCATTTATTTTCGCACTAGAATAATATAGGAATGTCAACATAACATTATGTACCAAATTTACTCGATATCGGGTAAGTTCCGAGGTACGTCAGGT
Organism: Bactrocera neohumeralis; assembly: GCF_024586455.1. Lineage (NCBI taxonomy): Eukaryota > Metazoa > Arthropoda > Insecta > Diptera > Tephritidae > Bactrocera > Bactrocera neohumeralis. The sequence continues at coordinate 56,934,160 of NC_065923.1, read as the reverse complement.
GTAAAATTTTATGCCTCTTGCGTATTTATTTTAACCGAGCCGTTCTATAGATTTCACCCGTTTTTACAGTGTCGGTTATTTGTCCTGAACGAATTTGGTATTGTATCTGAATTGATTTAAGAGATATGTGCACTATACCTTTTAGGGGCCCACAAGTGCAAGGAGCTGCGCACCCATTTGACAAATCTCGGGTTTATATGTTAATTTAGTGCTTAGTTATGGCATTTTTTATGTTGAATGTAGAAGTAATAACCCAGAAAATTTCGCTTACAAAGCTATATTTATATATTTATAGTCGATTCGCATGTACAATTTAAACTTACTCCCTCGTGTAGTTTAAATAGTGTACTACCTTCCGAGTGGGGCACACATTCAATTTTACATACAACTCCTTAATAAATTGCCGCAGTTTCTTTCCAGGCTCGTAATCGAAATTTAACTCGAACACAAGAACAGTAACAATATGTTCACTCATCGCGTGCTATGAGCTTTTCATTACAAAACTTTTTAAATGTGCAGACAGATTTACAACCATATATATATCTTCGAAGGATAGTACATGTGTACAAGTATGGTGTACATATACACGCTACGCATTTACGCAATCAGCCTTCCACACATGAATTTTCCCCGAAGGCCCCAAAAGTTAGAAAGTAAAAACTTTATGCGGGGCAAAAACACACATGTGTGCACGCGTATCCACAGTTATGGGTCCGAACAAGTGCAGTCGCGTACGACTAACGAAACATATACGATTTTGAACTTCATAAATACGCAATTTAGCTGGTGGATATCATATGAATGAAGTTGGTGACACACGAGGGCAGCTATCTTAGCTTTTCGATCTTTTCTTTTTCGTTTTTTTTTTGGAATTTAGTAGTGGAAAGATTTGGTCGGTGGGAAAAGTTTCGCTTTAGCCTCGGGCGAGTTGTAGTGAAACTTATCAAATATTAGCAGCAGCTGAGTGCAAAAAGGGGTAAAGTAAATCTTTTAGCATTTTAGTGCAAGATTTTCGAAACGGAAAACATTTATGACTACACATCTACATAGACACAGACATACTTACGCATGTATTCTAGTCATAAGTTCCATATGTATCCCTGGATGTGTGTACCTTTGAATGTGCGACTTCACATCTGGGAGCTATCAAAAATCCTTTTCAATGGCTCGTGACAACTGCAAAGTTTGCAATATATTTGCTAAGTGACGGGCTGAAAACAAGCGGTGAACATTATCGCTGCAAATTTCTCCGAGTTTTTCCCAATTGTATTCAACGAAAGTGCAAAATGATTGCATTTAAAGTGGACGTAACTGACCCTACGCAAAGAGCGTTTGAGAACGGTTTACTTGTGTGTCCATTCTTTTACTTTTTATATGACCAAAAAGCAAAGTTTCTTTTGCAATATTGAAGTTTGAGGTACTTCCCCTTTCGGCATATTTCAGTCAAATAATACGTGTATTCATGCCATTTCCAATCTATTTCCTTTTCCAATGTCAATCTATCCTATTTTATATTATCTGACTGCAAGACTTTTAGTTGTTCATGCCTAACATCTAAACCTATTTCATAACCTTGCAGGTGAGTACTGATTGCTCAGGGAGCATACATGTACTAAGTAATATACGCGAATCTTTTCGAATGCATGCATGTTATGAAAAAAATCGGCATTTACTAAAATATAGCGTGGGTGAGACATTTATCGGCGAGAAAATGTGAATGATGATATTGAAAGTAGCTGCTTGATTGTTATACTCTCGCAACAAAGTTGCTAAGGAGAGTATTATAGTTTTGTTCACATAACGGTTGTTTGTAAGTCCTAAAACTAAAAGAGTCAGATATAGGGTTATATATACCAAAGTGATCAGGGTGACGAGTAGAGTTGAAATCCGGATGTCTGTCTGTCTGTCCGTCCGTCCGTCTGTCCGTCCGTGCAAGCTGTAACTTGAGTAAAAAATGAGATATCATGATGAAACTTGGTACACGTATTTCTTGGCTCCATAAGAAGGTTAAGTTCGAAGATGAGCAAAATCGGCCTACTGCCACGCCCACAAAATGACGGAAACCGAAAACCTATAAAGTGTCATAACTAAGCCATAAATAAAGATATTAAAGTGAAATTTGGCACAAAGGATCGCATTAGGGAGGGACATATTTGGACGTAATTTCTTTGGAAAAAGGGGCGTGGCCCCGCCCCCTACCAAGCTTTTTATACATATCTCGGAAACTACTACAGCTATGTCAATCAAACTCTACAGAGTCGTTTCATTCAGGCATTTCCATATACAGTTCAAAAATGGAAGAAATCGGATAATAACAAAACGCCCACCTACTATACAAAGGTTATGTTGAAAATCACTAAAAGTGCGTTAACCGACTAACAAAAAACGTCAGAAACACTAAAATTTAAAGAAATGGCAGAAGGAAGTTGCACCCAGGCTTTTCTTAAAAATTGAAAATGGGTGTGGCGTCGCCCACTTATGGACCGAAAACCATATCTCAGGACTTACTCAACCGATTTCAATGAAATTCGGTATATAATATTTTCTTAACACCCTGATGACATGTACGAAATATGGGTGAAATCGGTTCACAACCACGCCTTCTTCCAATATAACGCTATTTTGAATTCCATCTGATGCCTTCTCTGTATAATATATACATATATACATTAGGAACCAAAGATGATAGCGGAATAAAACTTTACACAAATACGGTATTTGAAAGATATGTAAATGACGGATAATGAAATCTCGATTATCACTTTATCATGCGAGAGTATAAAATGTTCGGTGACACCCGAACTTAGCTCTTCCTTACTTGTTTTATCTTAACATCAATCCGAAGGCGTAATAAGAAAATGTCTGCCGCTTGAAACGCCATTGTACGACATACATGAAAGTGCTCCATCACCATCACTGGGCCCTATAAGAAAGAAATAGTTATTGAAAATTGATATTCGACTCTCAAAATGACTTATTTTGTTTGTGCAGCTGTGACAGACTCGACTACATGTCAGTTACTAATTAACAACAATAGTTGGAAAAGTAATTTAATTAGCTAATTAATTTCAGAAGAAGAGAAAGGAAAAACTATGGCATATCACGAATAGGGTTTGTCAAACCGAGAAAATTCAACACGATTGAATAGGAACAATTTTGGAAAAAATAATAGTAGTAATAAAAGTGGTAGGCCTCTAAAAAGTAAATGAAATGCAGAAACGTATCACTAAACGGATTATTCTTCTTCTTATTTACTGGCTTAGGCACCGCTTACGCCGTCATAGCCGAGTTTACTACAGTGCGCCAGTCGTTTCTTATTTTCGCAAGGTGGCGCTAATTGGAGATTCCAAGCGGAACCAGGTCCTTCTCCACCTGGTCTTTCCAACGGAGTGGATGTCTTATTTTTCCTCTGCTTCCCCCGGCGGATACTAAGTCGAGTATTTTAAGAGCGAGCGTGAGTGTTTTCGTCCATACGTATGACATGACCTAGCCAGCGCAGCCGCTTTGTTGTTGTTCTTGTTTTAACGGATTTACTAATCCCCGTTAGGGTGGGAGGGTTATCTATGTTGTCATCGACGTCATCTAACGGGAGGCGCAGAACGGAGTCGGACCAAAGGGAAAAGGGTGTCAGATGAGTGGGGTTGGCGGGGCATGCAAAGGTGGCCAGTGTCATGCGGAGAGTCATTGCACACAGAGCATATGTTGGATATGTCGGGGTCCATTCTGGACAAGTGGGAATTTAACCTGCTACAGTATCTAGAACGAAGCCGCTGTCTTTTAATTCGCTTAACTATGTCAATGTCGTCGTATATCTCGTACAGCTTATTGCTCCATCATCTGCGGTATTGCCTCTGCACCATATAGCAAGACGGGAATAATGAGTGTCTTATAGAATTTGGTTTTTGTTCGTCGAGAGAGGACTTTACTTCTCAATTTCCTACTTAGTTCAAAGCAGTACCTTTTGGAAAGAGTTAATCTGCGTCGGATTTCGAGGCTGACATTGTCCTTGGTGATCAGGATAGACGAAATTATAGACGACTTCAAAGTTAGACTGTCAACATTCTAACTTGAGGGCCATGTCGCGAGTGCGATGACTGTTTGATTGATGACAGACGATATTCTGCTTTGCTTCCTCATCCAAACTAGATAAAGCAAAATTATCGGCTCGGATGTAAAGAATTATTGTATTATAGAAGATTGTACCTGATCGACTAAGCTCTGCAGTTCGAATTATTTTCTCCAGAAGTAGATTGAAGAAGTCGTACGATAGAGAGTCGCCATGTCTGAAACTTCTTTTGGTAACGAACGGCTCGGAGAGGTTCTTCCCGACCCGGACGGAGCTTTTGGAATTGCCTAGCGTTAGTTTGCACAGTCAGACATTCAGACATCGCGACATAAAATCAGCTCCTTTTCGTGATATCAAAAGCAGCTTTGAAATCGATGAAGAGATGGTGTGTGTCGATTCTCTTTTCACGGATCTTTTCCAAGATTTGGCGCATTGCGAGTATCTGGTCAGCTCTTGATTGTCCAGGTCTAAAACCAATATAATCGCCGGGCATGCTTTCTTTCGACCTTATTCTACAAAGAAGCTGATGCATGCCCCTTTCAGTTCTTCGCTGTCGTATTTGTATAGCTCGGTCGGCAATTCATGGGCCCCGCCGCTTTGTTGTTCTTCAAACGCATTATTGCTATTCGAACTTCTTCATGGTCGGGCAATGGAACGACTGCTCCATTTTTTGGATTTCAGCAAATTTTAAGCAAGGAAATCTCCCTCAGAGGTCCTCCTGGAGATCGGTAATGGCCACAAGGGAATCCAAAATAAAAAAAAATTCTGAGTATTAATGTCAATGAAATTCTGTAAATACATTTTTTTAATTAGTAGGTTTTGACTTGTAAGTAGATACAAGTATAACCGTTTAATTTAATATCAGCTACATTTTTGTTTCATTGTATGATTCATTATTTCCTCTTTAATGTAAGCAAAATATAAAATTTAATTTTGCTTTCGGCAGGAAACATGATTACATATATTGATGTATATTACTTGAGTGCCTAAGAAATCTCATAAAAATTACATTGATTTGAATCAGAAAATTACATGGCATTTACGACACTTTACTGAACAGCAAATAATAATGGTTGTTAAAATTTATAGCGATTGCATTATTTATTCGACAACGTATATTGATAGTTACGCAAAGGGAAAACCAGACAGGAAATAAACAAGCAGTAAAAATTTGACTTTAAAGGATTGTACTTATCAAACTTAATAGTAAAAGAAGAGAAAATAAAAATTAACTTTGGCTGCACCGAAGCTATAATACTCTTCACAAAAACAAAATATTTCTTACAGGAACTGTTGTAATTCGATCTAAATACTTTCTTTGGAAATTGCACCATTGCCTTAGCAATAATCCGTGCCAAATTTTTTTAAGATATCTCGTCAAACGAAACATCTTTTCATATTCCAAATGTATAGTTTGTGTGGCAGCTATGTATGTATATGCTATAATTTCCCGTTTGGGTATTAAAAATACCATGGGAATCTTAATATACTCGATTCAGGATAAAGTTATTATAAGTGTACACCCGAACATTGAGCGAGTTGCAAAGGCGAACCTTGGACTTTAAAAAAATAAAATTATCTGAATAACAGTTCAAGTAAAATTGTTCTTGCCAACGGGTGTTACTTCGAGAAGGCCAAATAGAATATACTCTTTTATGAAAAGAATTGCTAAAATATTCCATTCCAAAAATGACCAAAAAATTTAACACTTCGGGCACACGATAGCAAGTACCGAAGAACTAAATTTCAATGTTACCGAGTACTTCATGCACTTGTAACTCGCAATGATCAAAGCTTTCAAATATTGACAACATTTTAAATAAGTAAGGAGAACAAAGTTCGCATCTTGCAAGGATCAAAGTCAGGAAAATACTTTCAGGTGCTGGAAAAATTTTATATTAAATACCATATTTTGTGAAAGAATCAAGCATTCATTATTCGATAAAATCATAAATAAATTACGATCAAATTTGGTATCTTCTTTTCTTCTTCTTCTTTTTATACTCTCGCAACAAAGTTGCTAAGGAGAGTATTATAGTTTTGTTCATTATACTCTCGCAACAAAGTTGCTAAGGAGAGTATTATAGTTTTGTTCACATAACGGTTGTTTGTAAGTCCTAAAACTAAAAGAGTCAGATATAGGGTTATATATACCAAAGTGATCAGGGTGACGAGTAGAGTTGAAATCCGGATGTCTGTCTGTCCGTCCGTCTGTCCGTCCGTCCGTCCGTCTGTCCGTCCGTCCGTGCAAGCTGTAACTTGAGTAAAAATTGAGATATCTTGATGAAACTTGGTACGCGTATTCCTTGGCTCCATAAGAAGGTTAAGTTCGAAGATGGGCAAAATCGGCCAACTGCCACGCCCACAAAATGGCGGAAACCGAAAACCTATAAAGTGTCATAACTAAGCCATAAATAAACATATTAAAGTGAAATTTGGCACAAAGGATCGCATTAGGGAGGGGCATATTTGGACGTAGTTTTTTTGGAAAAGTGGGCGTGGCCCCGCCCCCTACTAAGTTTTTTGTACATATCTCGGAAACTACTATAGCTATGCCAACCAAACTCTACAGAGTCGTTTTCTTCAGGCATTTCTATATACAGTTCAAAAATGGAAGAAATCGGATAATAACCACGCCCACCTCCCATACAAAGGTTATGTTGAAAATCACTAAAAGTCCGTTAACCGACTAACAAAAAACGTCAGAAACACTAAATTTTACGGAAGAAATGGCAGAAGAAAGCTGCACCCAGGCTTTTTTTAAAAATTGAAAATGGGCGTGGCCTCGCCCACTTATGGACTAAAAACCATATCTCAGGAACTACTAGACCGATTTCAATGAAATTCGGTATATAATATTTTCTTAACACCCTGATGACATATACGAAATATGGGTGAAATCGGTTCACAACCACGCCTTCTTCCAATATAACGCTATTTTGAATTCCATCTGATGCCTTTTCTGTATAATACGAGTATATACATTAGGAACCAATGATGATAGCGGAATAAAACTTTACAAAAATACGGTATTTGAAAAATATATAAATGACGTATAATTAAATCTCGATTATCACTTTATCATGCGAGAGTATAAAATGTTCGGTGACACCCGAACTTAGCCCTTCCTTACTTGTTATCTATATTTTAGTTTGCGTCAGCTAAAATTATATTAAAAACATCTTCAAATGAGCATAGTTATAATGTGATATCAACTCGACTGAAGAGGCCAAGTTTAATATATTGAGTTAATGTAGAAAACGTCAACCAGAAGATCGGAAGTTGTGTATAATTGACTCTATTTTGCCTGGTGCCTCACATACAATCAATAATCATATGGGGCAAAGTCAGTCTGATATTCGAAAATCCTGATATTAGGTTGTCAATTATCCTTTCCGCCTTTTTATACTCTCGCAACAAAGTTGCTAAGGAAAGTATTATAGTTTTGTTCACATAACGGTTGTTTGTAAGTCCTAAAACTAAAAGAGTCAGATATAGGGTTATATATACCAAAGAGATCAGGGTGACGAGTAGAGTTGAAATCCGGATGTCTGTCTGTCCGTCCGTCCGTCTGTCCGTCCGTCCGTCCGTGCAAGCTGTAACTTGAGTAAAAATTGAGATATCATGATGAAACTTGGTACACGTATTTCTTGGCTCCATAAGAAGGTTAAGTTCGAAGATGGGCAAAATCGGCCAACTGCCACGCCCACAAAATGGCGGAAACCGAAAACCTATAAAGTGTCATAACTAAGCCATAAATAAAGATATTAAAGTGAAATTTGGCACAAAGGATCGGATTAGGGAGGGGCATATTTGGAAGTAATTTTTTTGGAAAAGTGGGCGTGGCCCGCCCCCTAGTAAGCTTTTCATACATATTTCAGAAACTACTATAGCTATGTCAACCAAACTCTATAAAGTCGTTTCCTTCAGGCATTTCCATATACAGTTCAAAAATGGAATAAATCGGATAATAACCACGCCCACCTCCCATACAAAGGTTATGTTGAAAATCACTAAAAGTGTGTTAACCGACTAACAAAAAACGTCAGAAACACCAAGTTTTACAGAAGAAATGGCAGAAGGAAGCTGCACCCAGGCTTTTTTCAAAAATTGAAAATAGGCGTGGCGACGCCCACTTATGGACCAAAAACCATATCTCAGGAACTACTCAACCGATTTCAATGAAATTCGGTACATAATATTTTCTTAACACGCCTTCTTCCAATATAACGCTATTTTGAATTCCATCTGATGCCTTCTCTGCATAATATTATATACATTAGGAAATGAAAATACAATTCAATGCTCAAAGTACACAAATTGATCTAATCTAATTAATTTTACAACAAAAACAAACAAACTTAGCCCTTCCATACTTGTTTTCTTTGAATTTGGCGGCTATGTATAATATTAATCCATATACATAGGAGATTGCGTCAAGTTTTCGTGCAATTTTATTCACTTTAAGCACAAAGATACACTGTTAAGTTTCATTTTCATCTCTCTGAATTTCAATTATATTTGTATATCTCACGCATTAACCGATATTTTCGGTAAAAAAAGCAACTATAGGTACTGAGATATATTCAGTACCTAGGGGGTTGAACAAGTTTTGTTAGATTTGGACAGTTTTTGGTCAAAATGTAGCATATTTCAAAGGCAGTATTCGAGCAAAATTGTATCGTTATATTAATTGCTTCTTTATTTGTGTTAAATATGATATTTAAATTAATGGTGTTACATGGGAAGAAGACGGGCTTGTAGTACGATTTCACCAATTTTCACACTGTAAGATAAGAATTTTAATAAAATCGGCTCATAAAAATTTGATGGATTATACATAGTTTTATTACTACATTTTGCAGGTCCGAAATATTAATATATATGTATATCACATTTGTGATATAAATTGATACAAAAGTAAATTTTATATATAGCGTATGTGAAGAAAACCTTAAGCAAATCCCAATTTCATTCTTGACTATCGAAAATTATTTTATGCAGTATATAGAGCGGAGGTTCGAAAATATTTATATTGGATATGTAGGGGCTAGGGGAAATATTGACCCAATTTTTTCTTATTTTCGGTAAAAATTATTCCTGTACTTTGGTACTAAGATTAAACAGCTTCAGAGCACTATTTCTGTAAAGTTTTGCCTTGATAACTTCATGGATGTTTCATTTGAATACTGTAAAATGAAAGAGTCAGATGGAATTTAGAAGTTTGTTATATAGTAAGCGTGGTGTCAACCGATCACCAGCCACAGTGTATGATAGGAATATTTGTATATAACGCACCATTTGGTTCATATTGATCAAGTAGTACCCGACTTAGGCGACCTCACCCACTGAAAAAAGAAAATTTAACTTTAAATTGTTCCTTGCTACTGCAGTTTTCTATCTTACATGTATTAGTGCTTAGATGTGACACTTGTGACAGTGGTCCGATTACGCCTATCAAGGAGCTCGTCTTACTTTTTTAGTTTCTTCAAGATATCTAAATTTTTACTCAAGTTAACGCTTGCACGGTGAAATACACGGGCAGACAGTAAATCGGATTTCAACTCATCTTGTAAACCTAGTTATTATACTTGAACGGCGGTGATGACAACCTTTTCTCTTACGAGGTGCCAGCTGGGCTGCGGCATCTTCCCAATTAAGGGACCAGGTGCATATCCTTGAATCGTAATCCCTACGATATTTGCTCTAAGACCGAAAGTAGTGAGCTGCTTGAGCCATATGTAAAATAATCGTTTTTGACCACTCCCAAGTGAATGACGCTCATAGAACTTTCCTCACTTTCGCGAACTTCTACACTTGACTCCATCCAGCATCACACAAACGTTAGGAAAACAAAACTATTAATCTACTATAATCTGTATGTTGCGAGAGTATAAAAAGTATCAAACCTGCCTTGCTATTACGTATGTAAGTACCAAATTGTGTGCACATTTTTAATTAGCAAAATTAGGTGCACCGCTGCTTTAATTATATCCTTGCCAATTTACCACGCGCTGAGGTCGAGTAAAGGTCAGTTGAGGATGTAAAAATAGAAATGTAAAAAATTCAACAACGACTATATAAAAGCTGAACAGTTATGCTTATACATCAAGACAACGCGTTCCAAGCTTATTGCAAGTTGTTGGATGAGTTGATCTTTTTGTTCGGAAAATTGTTGATACAAAATCTAAATCCCTAATTTTCTTTATATTTACAAATATACGTACGTACTGCGGTACAGGTCCTTAATTAAAATACATTAATTCATATAAAAAACAGTAAATAAATACAAGGTAGAGACAAAAAAATTCTATCCATAGATGGTTTTATACTTTCACCTTAATGTAAAGCGGACGAAGTAACAGAGACCCTACCGTCAACTTTCTTTCGATTCCTCCTTTCGTATCCCTGAACAGCTTTATAACGTTCATCCGTAAAATAAGAAAATTTCTTTTTATTAACAATAAGAGAGTACAGTGACACTCTTGTTCAGCAGTTATATTTAATTTAATGTCCGATTTATAAGGTCATTACTGCGTGTTCTGTTCTACACATTTCTTGCATAAACTATTTCGCAGTGAATACCCTGTTCAGCTAAAACGGCAGACAAATGGATTCTTGACAATTTATACCGCTATTTTTGTAGCATCTATAATAGCTCTGGAAACCTATTGCCACATTGAATTAAAAGCTATTAATTTTAAGCATGACCATCTTTAGTTTCATATAGATATATTCTTCCGGTTTTGTCGTAAATTAAATTTCGGATTCAGGAGGCTTTCAGAAGGTAAATTAGCGCCTGGAAGAGCAGTTCTTCTTCTTTAAATTAGGGAATTATCTAATGGAGGATGGGGTCATGTGTAGAAGTTCACGTAAGTGAGGAAAGTTCTCTGATCGCCATTCATTTGGGAGTGGCCAGAAACGATTCTTTTACATATGGCTCAAGCAGCTCACGACTTCCGATCTTTGACCAAGTATCCTCTGGGTAGCCTCAGAACATCCGTTTGAAGGCGAGCTAAAGTGAGAAGGCGAAACATCCCCTACATAGGCTTGTGCGCTGGGTTTGGGACCCGCCACGTAAAAATCCACCCCCAATGAAAAGAAACAACAAGCCTCGGATGAGAGACCCGCTTTTGATGACGAATATGGCAAACAAAAAAAGGACTACGAATTGAGGGCATGCACCTGGAATGTCCGGTCCCTTAATTGGGAAGGTGCCGCTGGCCAGCTGGTTGATGTCCTCGTTAGAGTGAAGGCTGACATCACCGCCGTCCAAGAAATGCGAAGGAGGGGACAAGGACTGAGGCGAGTAGGTCCTTGCGGCATTTACTACAGTGGCCATATAAAGGAGCGCAAATTTGGTGTGGGATTCGTGGTGGGAGAGAGACTCCGTCTCCGAATACTGTCATTCACCCTGGTGGATGAACGTCTAGCAACAATCCGCATCAAAACGAAGTCTTCAACATATCACTGATTTGCGCCCACACCCGACGGAAGAGAAGGACGATGTGACCAAATATGCCTTCTATGAGCGCTTGGAGCGCACCTATGAGAGCTGCCAAGCTACCTGGCTGTCTCCGGATCGAAAAGCCACCACCAAATAGATCATGTTGTGAGAGACGGAAGACATGTCTCCAGTGATTTAGTTGTGCGTACGCTCCGAGGTCCTAACATCGACTCAGACCACCATCTTGTTGCAGCCAAGACTCGCACTCGCATCTATGCAGCACACAAGGCACGTCAACAAACACAAAGAAGGTTCGGCCGAATAATTTTCTACGTGACTTGTCTCTTATTCTATTAAATCCTTCTTCAGCAACTTCTTATAAGGGAACTGTCGGACGGTAACCGAAATATTGGCTTTTGATAAATGCAAAAGAAAAGCTCGTATGACGAGGAGTGCCATTTAGCAGTGGAACGATATGATCGACTACAACACGTGCGGGATGGGACAGACAGAAAAAGAGAGAGGCCGAATTGCGTGAGTATGAAGAGCTTGACAAGCTAGCCGAATGCTCGAAAAATTCTACGAAAAAACGCGGCGACTAACAGAATCGATCGATGCCGATGGAGCAGATGTTCCATTGCCCGGCCATGAAGAAGTTCGAATAGCAATTGGCCGTCTGAAGAACAACAAAGCGGCGGGGGACGATGGATTGCCGGACGAACTATTCAGACACGGCGGCGAAGATCTGATAAGGAGCATGCATCCGCTTCTTTGTAAAATATTGTCGGATGAAAGCATGACCAACGATTGGAATTTACGTGTGCTCTACCCAATTCACAAAAAGGGAGATCCCACAGTCTACGCCAACCACCGGGATAATGGGATAAGTCTAGTAAACATCGCATATAAGTTTCTATCGTGCGTATTGTGAAAGATTAGTGCCCACCGCCAACAAACTGATTAGACTTTATCAGTGTGGCTTTAGACCTGAAAAATCAACAACCGACCAGATATTCACCATGCGCCAAATCTTGGAAAAGACCCGTGAAAAGAGAATCAACACACATCACCTCTTCGTCGATTTCAAAGATGCTTTCGACAGCACGAAAAGGAGCTGTCTTTATGCCGCGATGTCTGAATTTGATATCCCCGTAAAACTAATACGCCTGTGTAAACTGACGTTGAGCAACACTAAAATCTCCATTAGGATCGGGAAGGATCCCTCCGAGCCGTTCGATACCAAACGAGGTTTCAGACAAGGCGACTCCCTGTCGTGCGACTTCTTCAATCTTTTGCTGGAGAAAATAATTCGAGCTGCAGAACTTAATCGAGCAGGTACAATCTTTTATAAGAGTGTACAGCTGCTGGCGTTTGCCGATGATATTGATATCATTATCATAAAATTAAGTAGAGAAGTGGGATAATTTATGGAATCAGGGACATATTACTTAGATCGGGATCATATTTAGACTTACTATATAAATGGTAACATTAGTTCGGAGTATAAAAAGTGGAAAGAATTCTTGGAACTTCAAATTTTTTTTTATCTTTGTAGGTTCAGCGAGTTCTGTAATGTTTGTCTTTACAACAGGTCTTCAGATTCGAGAATTCATTAGATTTCCTACACAGAACACACAAACATTCTGAAAGGTTTATACCCAATTTCCTGCCATGAATTATCACAAAAAGAGAGAGCGTTGAAATAAACTCGATGAAAAAGTGAGCGGCTATGTTAATCTTGTTTGGATTTTTATTTATTTATTTTTGTTATTTTTGCTACTTTGCAACATTGTAGCAGCAAAAAGTTGCTTTTGTTGCGACCGGGGGAGAATAGTGAAAGCGAAACTTAATTAGCTCTGTTTTTTGTTGCTGTCTTATATTTATCTTTTTTGTTTGGCGGATATCGCAAAGCCGAAATGTAATTGTGCACCAAAAAAGGCAACATTTTCAAAAACACAAAAACTCGCGAAACGAAATAAAGCAAATAGCAGGGTAACAGCGTCTATTTTATAAAAATACCGTAATGCTACAAACAAGCTGCCAGCATTTTTATAAGCATTTGGCGGCGCTGGCACAGAACAATGCGCTCCTGCTTTGCTCCTAATGAGTTTTATGTTTTTGCGTTTGCTTTGTAATTCTCAAAAGATTTTCTCTTGCTATTTGTTAATGACTTGATTGTTATTGCTGTTGTTGTCCATGTTTTTGTAATCTCAAGAAAGCAACTACCGAAGTTAGTATAAAGCCAATGCGAGCACAACAATGCAACGCTGAATCCTGTGGCTTCTCAATTGCGTTTCAAAAGAGTCAGGCGTTGCTCGGGAGATGTGATATATACACGTTCATACAAACGGAGTCCCCAAGGATTATGCATCTTCAGCGCCAGCACTTCACTGCGTTCTCATCACTCATCCACATGCTCCTTTATAGAATGCGCTTAACTCTTGCTGTCATTTCATTATGAGCTGACCGCAGGAGTAGAGGAACAGTACAGTTAACACTCCGCTTTTTTTAACACCCTCACACATGCACAATTTTAATTGGCAATTACATTTGAGATAAGCGTGTGTGCGTTTGTGTGGTGGTGTGTGGCGGTTACAAGTCAAAATCGCCTGCAGAAACAACATTCGCCAGCAGCATTCCCATGTTGCATGTTGCATGTTTACTCTAAATTCCATTTTATATTTTAACCAAAACAATTTAGACACATAGGAATTACAAATGCCACCCACACACATATCCACCGCTGCTGCTGTGATGCATGTGTTGGAAATGAAATAATTAAATTTTATTTTCTATTCGTTTTTGCTCTAATTTAGTTCTCACATTTTGTTGCCACCGCTTAAATGTGTGTGCATGTGGTATATGACACTGCAAATTGCTGAAAGTACCAGCGATCATGTTTTGGTTACACTGTCAAAACTGACCGCATTCATTTGCCCTAACATTTTATGCTTATATGTATGTATACACTAGGGTGAGGCTTTTGTTAAATAATTTAAAGACATATGTATGTAACTTTGTGTAATTTGAAAATTTCTTTATTAGATCCTTAAGAATGCAAAACACATATAAAATCTCCAATAAAAATTATATCATTTCTAATTCCTCATAAATTTATTAGAAACAAGTAAGGAAGGGCTAAGTTTGGGTGCAACCGAACATTTTATACTCTCACAAATTGAAAAGATCAAATCCGCGAAATACATTCAGCTGTTGTATATTATAACTTAGATACTATACATATATTGAAGGTTGACCCACTTTGTCTTATTATTTTACTTTTGTCGCTTCAGTTTCGCATAAGTTTCGTCATGTTACGATCGTCCTTAAATTAGAAATATTTTTTAAATACTTTTAAGCCCTCAAGTGTACCTAATTACAGTTTTTTATCTACAATACCAAACATTTTATAAAACCATGTACTAAGTTTCATGAAAATATCTTAATTTTTACTCAAGTTACAGCCTACACGGACGGAAAGACACAGGATCGAAAAGCCACCAACCAGATCGATCATATTGTGATAAACGGAAGACACGTCTCCAGTGTTTCAGACGAGCGTACGCTCTGATATCCTAACATCGACTCGGACCTGCCATCTTGTTGCAGCCAAGATACGCACCCGCGTCTGTGCAGCAAAAAACGCTCGTCAACAAACACAAAGAAGATTCGACGTCGAGAAGCTGCAATCGCAACAGACCAGCCGAACGATTTTCGGCTCGCCTTGCACTCCTACTCTCTGAGAGCACTCGTCAACAACTCGGTATAAGGGAACTGTGGGATGACATTTCAAGCTCCTTACGTACAGCAGCAACCAGAACCATTGGTTTTCGGAAAATGCAAAAAAACCAGCTGATACGATGAGGAATGTCGCAGCGGAGAGAAAGCAGACTGCCTACCTCGCAATGTTACAATCGACCAAAACACGTGCGGGAGGATGGGATAGATACCGAGAGTTGAAGAGGGAAGCAAGATGCATTTGGAGACAAAAAACGAGAGAGACCGAAATTTGTGAGTACGAAGAGCTTGACAAGCTGGCCGACAGGGGTAATGATCGAAAATTCTACGAAAAGATGCGGCGACTAACATAATGTTTCCAGACCGGAGTATACTTTTGTAGAACGCCTAGAGGTGGTTTAGTGAATGATGCCCAGAGAATACTAAAACTATGGAGGGAACATTTCTCCAGCCTGCTGAATGGCAGTGGAAGTATAAGGCCAGGAGAACGCGAACCCGATTCCCCAATCGATGACGATGGAGCAGATGTTCCATTACCCGACCATGAAGAAGTTCGATTAGCAATTACCCGTCTGAAGAACAACAAAGCGGTGGGGTCCGATGGATTGCCGGCCGAGCTATTCAAATACGGATAAGGACCATGCAACAGTTTCTTTGTAGAATATGATCGGACGAAAACATGCGGAACGGTTGGAATTTAAGTAAGCTCTGCCCAATTCACAAAAAGGGAGATCCCACAATCTGCGCCTACTACCGGGATAATGGGATAAGTCTCTTAAACATCACATATAAGGTTCTATCGAGCATATTGTATGAAAGATTAAAGCCCACGTCAACAAACTGATTGGACCTTATCAGTGTGGCTTTAGACCTGGAAAATCAACAACCGACCAGATATTCATCATGCGCCAAACGTTCCGAGCTGCATGCTCTGCAAAGGGGAGCACTCAGTATTGAGCACGATTTGCCCAAAGTATCTCGAGATGATGAAGTCTCTAAGTAAATGAGGATACTACAGTTAAACCTTAACCATTGTGCAGCGGCCCAGGATTTGCTAGAACAGACAGTCATAGAAGAGAACATTGATGTCGCCATACTAAGTGAACAATACTCCCAGCGTCCGGAAAGCACATGGATTGCAGGCAAATCTGGCAAAGCATCGATATGGTCCTGCAGAGGTCAACCTTTTAAGACCTGCTCCAGAGAAGCTCATAACTGCTTCACATGGGCGAATATACATGGGATATATGTATTTTGTAAGTTGTTATGCTCGTCCCAGCGTAGCAATCACCGAATTCGAAGATTTCCTTTTAAGACTTCCATAAGAAACCAGAGGCAAAACACCGATTATAATAGCGGGTGATTTTAATGCTTGGTCAACTGCATGGGGCAGCAGATGTACAAACCATCGAGGGCGGTTAATTCAAGAATACCTGAGTCAAACGCACCTAACAATCTTGAACACCGGAACACAAAATTCGTACCAAAAAGGGAATAAAGGATCAATTATTGACATTATGTTTGCAAATGCTTCGCTTAGTAGGCACATTAAGTGGGCGGTGTCAAATATATACACAAACAGCGATCTTATGGCAATTATAGCACAAATCTCGTACTCCCGAGAGCCGGAACTTCTTAGCAGAAACACTTTCCGAAAGCGAAGCTGGAAGCTACAGGAGTTCGATTCAGACTTGTTTGAGCTAGTCTGGAGAGCATCAAAAGCATCAGGTGACGACGCCACCCACTTGGTATGGACAGTGCGAAAGGAACTGGTCGCAGCATGTGATGCAACAATGCGTAGAACATCACATCACAATAAGCGGCGGCCTGTGTATTGGTGAAATGAGGAAATTTTCCCGCTGAGAAAGCTTTGTCACTCAGCCAGACGGCTTCTACAGCGTAACCGGAGTGAAACGAACGAAAATCGCCTTAGAGATGAATATAAAAGCCACAAGAAGCTCCTAAAGTCGACAATTACCCGGAGCAAAATATCATGTTTTAAGAAGCTCTGTGAGGAAGCAAACATTGACCCTTGGGGAACTGCTTACAAAATCTGTATGTCGAAATTTAAAAATAAGCAGCAGCAACCTAAAGATGCCTCTTTTATGGGAAAAGTCGTCAAATCACTGTTCCCGAGACACGACCGGATTTCCTATGCTAAGCGACGGAACGAAGCTGCAGTTTCACCCCCGTAAGTCACGGAAGAAGAGCTATTGGCCATAGCTAAGAAAATCAAAAACACCAAAGCGCCTGGGTTGGATGGGATACCCAACAGGGCCCTGAAGGAAGCTATAAGCTCCAAACGTCAACTATTCGCTAAAATGTACAACGCGTGCATAAAGGAAGAGGTGTCCCCCGACGCGGAGAAAGTACAGCGATTGGTTCTGCTCCCAAAACCAAAGAAACCACCTGAAGAGCCCTCATCGTACTGACCACTGTGTATGCTCGACACAATGGGTAAAGTGTACGAAAATATAATAAGAAACTGCTTGGAGTTAGAATCCAGAAAGCCGGCGGATTATCAGAGAGACAATACGGCTTTATAACAAAGTGATCCACAATTGACGCACTACGAGAAGTCGTTGATACTGCGAAGTGTGCAGCAAGTGGCAAAAGATGGAAAGGCGGCTCAAAAAAGGACTGCGCGCTGATTACTCTGGATGTCAAGAATGCGTTCAACTCGGCAAAATGGGCACACATAATCAAAGCCGTGGATGAAATACGCGCCCCTGAATACCTCATAAACATTATATTGAGCTATTTTAAAAACAGAAGGCTGATACAGACGAATGTAGCAAGAGCTACTCTATCTTGAGTGGAGTACCCCAAGGGTCAGTGTTAGGCCCACTACTATGGAACCTCATGTATGACGGGGTGCTAAAAAGACAGCAATCAACAGACGTGAAACTAATAGCGTATGCGGACGATCTCATGATGGTATCAGTGGCCAAACAATTAGCTGACCTAAGAAACAAATGCAATGAGTGCTTAAATGGTCTACGGCCTTGGTTCTTTTCTGTGAGTCTGGAACTTCTTCTTCTTAATTGGCGTAGACACCGCTTACGCGATTATAGCCGAGTTAACAACAGCGCGCCAGTCGTTTCTTCTTTTCGCTACGTGGCGCCAATTGGATATTCCAAGCGAAGCCAGATCCTTCTCCACTTGGTCCTTCCAACGGAGTGGAGGTCTTCCTCTTCCTCTGCTTCCCCCGGCGGGTACTGCGTCGAATACTTTCAGAGGTGGAGTGTTTTCATCCATCCGGACAACATGACCTAGCCAGCGTAGCCGCTGTCTTTTCATTCGCTGAACTATGTCAATGTCGTCATATATCTCGTACAGCTCATCGTTCCATCGAATGCGATATTCGCCGTGGCCAATGCGCAAAGGACCATAAATCTTTCGCAGAATTTTTCTCTCGAAAACTTGTAACGTCGACTCATCGGTTGCTGTCATCGCCCAAGCCTCTGCACCATATAGCAGGACGGGAATTATGAGCGACTTATAGAGTTTAGCTTTTGTTCGTCGAGAGAGGACTTTACAGGACCTACTCAGTCCGAAGTAGCACCTGTTGGCAAGAGCAATCCTGCGTTGGATTTCCAGGCTGACATTATTGATGGTGTTAATGCTGGTTCCTAAATAGACGAAATTATCTACAACTTCAAAATGACTGTCAACAGTGACGTGAGAGCCAAGTCGCGAGTGCGACGACTGTTTGTTTGATGACAGGAGATATTTCGTTTTGCCCTCGTTCACTACCAGACCCATTTTCTGTGCTTCCTTGTTCAGCCTGGAGAAAGCAGAACTAGAACTGGCAGAGCAAAAAACTGAAGTTTTGCTCATAAGCACCAGAAAGGTACAAGAACAAATAGAGCTCACTATAGGGGAGTGCGAGATTACTTTGCAGCCGCAGCTAAAGTATTTGGGAGTAATATTAGATTCTAAATTAAAATTTAAAGAACACCTGTAGCATTCCTCCAGTAAAGCAAACAAAATTTACAATGCTCTATCGAGAATGATGACCAATACAGGCTGTGTGCGTTCCAGCCTGCGATTCTTAATAGTGAAAGCAATGAGTTCCGTAATACTGTACGCAGTACCAGTGTGGATACAGGCAATGGATATAAAAGCGTATGCTAAACAAATAATTGCAGTGCATAGGCTTTCTGCATTTCGAGTAATAAGTGCTTTCCGGACTATATCAACCGACGCTGCTGAAGTATTAGCCAGCATGCCGCCCATTGACATCCAGGGAGATGAACTCGAGCGTTTATATCATCTATCAGCACCTAAAACAGTATCGGCAAAGACAGAGGAGAGGAACAAAAGCATTAAAATGTGGCAGGAGCGGTGGAATTCCTCATCCAAAGGGTGTTAGACCCACCGACTGATACCGGACATCCACTCGTGGATAGACAGACGACATGGGGACCTAGACTTTTATCAGACCTTTTCAGATTCCACAATGACATTAGTCCGAACTGTCCGACAGGTACAGAGCATATAGAGGACTCTGAGCATGTATTATTTTATTGTCCTCGATTTCTAAATACAAGGGAAGAACTAAAAACCACACTAGGTGGTAGTTTTACGGTCGATAATTTAACGACATTCATGTGTCAGTCGACTGATAATTGGAACGCTGTCAGCGAAGCGTCAGCATCCATAATGACAAAACTGAGACTTTTTGAAGAAATTAGGCGTCCGTCAGTCCGCACAAAAGGAGACTTAAATGTTACTTCGTGGGAGGGACAACGAAGTAATACTTAATCGGTGGTTCCGTGGGAGAGCCTTGAGTTGGGAGTAGGTTAGGTTTAGCGGATTAAAGTTCCGCACTCCGGCTGTCGATGTTTCCCCCTACTATACCTAAAAAAAAAACAACAAAACACATGCGCCAAATTTTGGAAAATACCCACCACACAGCACCCACACACCACCTCTTCGTCGATTTCAAAGCTGCTTTCGAGAGCACTGCCTTTGAGCTTCCTTTATGCCGCGATGTCTGAATTTGGTATCCCCGCAAAACTAATAAGGCTGTGTAAACTGACGTTGAGCAAACACCAAAGGCTCCGTCAGGATCGGGAAGGACCTCTCCGAGCCGTTCAATACCGAATGAGGTTTTAGACAAGGCGACTTTCTATCGTGTAACATCTTCTTTAAGAGTGTAAACAACCATGCTGGCGTACGCCGATGATATTGATATCAATGGCCTTAACAAGCGAAGCAAATGGGTCTGGTGGTTAACGAAGACAAGACGAAATATCTCCTGTCATCAAACAAACAGTCGTCGCATTCGCGACTATGCTCCCGCGTCACTGTTCATAGTCATAACTTCGAAGTAGCAGTTAATTTCGTCTATCTTGGAACCAGCATCAACATCAACAACAATGTCAGCCTCAAAATCCAACGCTTAATAACTTGGCAATAGGTGCTTCTTCGGACTAAGTAGGCAATTGAGAAGTGAAATCCCCTCTCGACGAACAGAACTCTATAAGTCACTAATTATTTCCGTTCTGCTATACGGTGCAGAGGTATGGACGATGACAACATCTGATGAGTCGACGTTACGAGTTTTCGAGAGAAAAGTTCCGCGAAAAATTCTTTGAAAGAAAGACCTTTGCGCGTTGGCCAAGGAGAGTATCGCATTCGATGGAAAAGCTCATCGTTCCATCTTATGAGATATACGACATTGACATAGTAAGCTTTTTGGTCATGTCGTCCGAATGGACGAAAACACTCCAGCCCTGAAAGTATTCGGCGCAATACCCGCAGGGGGAAGCAGAGGAAGAGGAGATCTCCAGTCCGTTGGAGGGACCAGGTGGAGAAGGACCTGGCTTCGCTTGGAAGCCTTGCTTCGAGACCTTGCGAAAATAAGAAACGACTGACGCGCTCTTTTTAACTCGGCTATAACTGCGAAAGCGGTTTCTACTAAAGAATAACTATCAAGTTTCAAGTGAATGTCAATAGGAATTTTTAAATCAAGTTTCCTTTTAAATAGTATTATAATTTTTTTTGTCAACTCTATAAACTCTATCAACTTTGAAAACTTATTCTGTTGTTTATCGTTATACTATATATAACTACTTCAATTTCTAGTATACTAGGAAACTCTGCATAACCTAATAAATTAGCATGGGTATAAATGTTGAATCAATGCGTGAAATATATGTACATTCACTGCATCTAAAACTAGGGCTGCAGCCACATTTGTTATTGAGGCTTATGTCGTAGGAGTATGGGAAAGGAAAAATGAATGTGATTCACACATAGCAGATACGCTGAACATCGTGTGAATTTTTTAAGATGGCATCACTAGAATTAAATCTATCGATTTATTTGAAAACCTTGTAAATTAACACCTTAACATCTACAGCTCGGAATGGAGCATTTATAACAAATATACGGTTATACAACGGGTAGCTGGTAGAATAATGTCAATGGACACCTTCCGTATAATTTCATATCGTATCGAGCCAAAAATAGTTTCGTTAAAAGTTCTACAGATGAGAAACCCAAAAGAGAGTGTGGATTAGCCCCTACAAACGCAGCCACGTATTACTAGTAAACGTTTCCCTGCAGGGTCACCTCCGGTCCAATAAAAGTACCAAGAGAATTATACAATTTTGGTTTTCTTCTTTTCATTAAACTACCTCGGAAACATCCGCACTCAAAAGAATACCACGTATATACATATGTACATACATATATGGTACACAAATATACTCGCATTTGTCTGTTCATGTTTAAGCCTCGTTTACATTTATCTCTTAAACGCTGAACAAAACGCAATCGCTTAGCGTCCGACAATTGTTGAGCTAACACAAAAACTCAAAAAAAGTATTAATGATAACAGTAGTTAGGAGTATGAACGCATAGCATTTGTTGCACGCCACAATGTTAACCAAATAGTGTGATAAGTAATGCCACGATAATGTTGGTATCAGCAGTTTGTGGCTGCTCCTGGGCGCAGAAAAATAAAACAAATACATGCATAGGTAGCAAAAATAGAAATGAACACTTTTATGTCATGTCAAGACACAACCGCATATTATATGAGTATATACTTACATATGTATATATATCTTCGTAATTGTACATACGATTTTTTGATTCTTTACGATGATACGTATATTTAGCCCTTAGATTTTAATTGGAATTAATAGATATATAGGATATTCTGCCGCCCCCCTTTATCTACCTACCTACAAGTTTCATGAGGTGGTTCGAACAAAAGTAAATTTTTACAAAATATCTTCGATATTAAGTATATAAAATTTAGGAACTAGAAGCCACGCAAATTCTGAAGTTCCAAAATTCTCACAATACGGTTTTTGAGGAAATTGATAGTAAATTTACAAGACATCTTATTAAAAGACATAGAAAAAACCCATTTTCGCCCTATATCTTGTACACTTTTGACACAATTTTCAGGAATTTTTGCCTGAATTGGAGTTTTTAAATATCATTTTTGAAAATTTGGAGAAATAAAAGTATTTGTTACATTCAAAGCATAGGGTAACTGTGAGAGTGACACGTCGCTAGACAAAGCTATAAAAGTGCATCTTTAAATTCTATCACTATTTTTAAGAAAGATGTAAGCCAAAAGATATAAGACAAATTCAAAGACTGAAGAGTATTCGAGTAAAAATTAATATTTTTCATTGTTATTCAGATTATTTCATTGTGAGTGTACAACTCTTTATCTTTTATAATAAATTTTGTAAAAAAATTTGTTGAAGTTTTTTTCTGAATATTAAAAAACAGCGAAGATCGTTTTGCCGCCCTCCAAAACGTTGCGCCCGGGGCGACGGCCCCCTTCGCCCCCCATAGCTACGCCACTGGCTTTGCCTTTCGAAACCACTTAGGGACATTTTCGTTCATTACACTGTCAAACATCTTGTATGTCTTCGCTGAATCAGACGAATTGTCTTGAATTAATATCAGCGGAGTCAGCATATTTTTAACAGGTTCAAAGCTCTTTTTCTATACAAGGGGGTCTCTTGATCCATACCTAGAAGTTTTAATAATCAAATTTAACAAAATTCACGTTTTAAGGGTAAATCGGATTACCGGCATCATTTTTGCAAACTGTATGTAGTACGCTTTCAATTAACGATCTCGACGTAAAATGCGCCAAGTTGTTCCATACGTCAGTCCGAGTTGCTGTGAACTGCGCCGAGTCGATTCTTCACGGTTTTCGTGTACACTCTCAGCTATGGCTGCTATATTCTCTGCACGTGGTCTATTCGGTGAAATATTATCCAATAATGAAGTATGAAGTAGTATGCTCAGTAGGCCGATTATGTTGACCATAAGTTGGGCGAAGCGCGCGAAACACATTCTTTATAGAACGTGAATTTTCGTAATAAAGTTGAACGGTTTGTAAACGCTGTTCAGACGTAAGTCTTTCCATGCTGAAATGCCACGCAATACTGAACAAAAATAACATGACGCAAATCACGCCGGATCTGTCAAAAAAAGGTTATTATAAAAAGTACCTCTACTTTGATCCCCCGTTTCCGATGTGACAAGTTATCGAGCAATATGAGTAATGAAGACAAGTTTTACACAATGTAATACTCGTTTTTGCCAGGCACGAACGATTGGTGAAAACTTAATGATAACGTTTGGTTGAGAACGAGTGAACGAGGGTACCAAATCACATTCCTACTTACGTAAGTGCATTTTGAATGAGTCAAAAACTCCTTACAAAAAAACTAAGAACTGTTTTACACGTGTAGTTAGAAAGCTGGAATATCAATTGGGCGATGTACTTTGCTCTTTCTACTCATAATACTGGCAAAATAAAAGGCAAATTCGGATTCCAAAGCATTAAATTACCCACAGACAATTATTTTAACCTGAAAACGGGGCTGGGATTGTCTAGCCATATGTCAACAGAATACTTAGATAAATGGGCCTATATTCATACACACGTTGGTTGAAAAACGCCAGACACACCGCGTAGACAATTGTGTAAGAACATTGCAAGCGTCCAAAACGCTTCTAAATGGTGAAATTCAACGGTTCCAATACACTATTATCTTTATTTGTATTTTTTCAGTTGCCACATTTGGTGTTATGATGATTTTGACCTAAAATATTTGGGTTGGGTCAAAATTTGAATTTGATGTTTACTCGCTTCTTTTTTGCTGTTTCTTGCTGCTGGCGTTCAATAATTGAACATTTTTTTGCTGTTGTTGTTACATTTCTTGTCAACATATGGCGGCCGTTGTCGCATTTGCTTTTGCTTCTGTTTCTCAGAAATTCACAAACACACACACAAATGTTACACTCATATCTGAGAATATATTGACACATCGTTTATATAAACCAAAGGTGAATTATTGCGTTTATTTGCTTATTGACGACTGACGATTTGATTTGCATGCGATTTTGCCCGTTTCAGCGGGAATACGAAGCGTGTGACATTATTTTATGTTACACCTCAGTTGTGATGCCACCACATATGCTAATACACACACACATTCAGGGCATATGGAGCAATGGGTTTAACAAACAAACCTTCGGTTCGCCCATCGGGTGCGTTGTTGTGTGAAAAGAATTAAACAGTTACGCATGTTGACCGTTTCGCTTGCCAACGCTGAGGCGTTCGGTTTTGAAGTGAGCTGGCCGTGGATATGATCACTTCACTCGCTGTAGTTGAACGATTGTTGCCTGCGTGTGTGAGAGCTTTTAAGTCATTGAGTTATGTAAGAATTCTACATTCGAACAAAAGCAGACAGAAATATGTGACACAAGTTATGACGAAAGAGAAACATTTTATTTTGATGCTTTTAAGAAACGTGAAGGTAGACAAAGATCCCCCCTCTCTATATAGCTTTTGTCAAAATTTAAACTGTTAAGATCTCGTAGCTTTATTTTTACTGTATGTAGAATCAGGAGTTTCGCGGTAGATGATGTATGCGTTCCAAGCCGATTTTTGATGAGCCACGTGACAAAATTCCAGCATCTCGGATTGACAAACTGCCGATAGTTGAAGCAGTAGTCCTATCAAAACCCCGGATAACAAGCACAAACGTTAGACCACAGCAGTGGGTTACGCAATTAAATGTCGGGCAGAAATATAAATCGAATGAGAAAGTATTGCCGCCACAGAGACAGAAAAATATAAGTCACCTTCATTTCAAAATTTTGTTTTTCCTTTCTAGACAATATTCTAGACTAAACTAGTCTCCCAGAGGCTAAACTACTTTCAAACTGTAATATAAGGTATAAAGGGTTTCAGAGAATGCTAATGAGAAACATTGACTGAAGTTAATTTACTAGTTCCTGAAGATTTCATAAATTCTTAAATTATTTTACCTACTATTCAGGGTAATAAATTTTTCCCCATGATGATATTCCAAGAGTTTATAAAAAATAGTCAAGAATTGCTTCTTGTTCGAAAGCATATGACTGAGTGCTAAATACTGACTGCCCTGCATCATACTTATTCATTCACGGGTGTTCTCATTTGTCCATCGTTTCCAATATCATCTCAATGTCATCGCATACATACATATTTGACTGTTACTTCTTGTTTACCAACAATGATCAAATTATATCACGGTAGTGATGACACCCTTGCATTTGATCGATGAGATCGAAAATTATCATGAGAATGTGCTATATTCTTATCACTATATGATTGTTGGTTTTCTATTGTTGTTATTTTCGTTAGAAACAAACAACACTTTTACTTATTACCATTTACCTAGAATCCGATAATCTGGTAATTGAGTAAATACATACTTCCATTGCTTGTCTTCACGCATTTCGTTAAGACCGTGACTGCCTTGCAATGGTTCATCGCGCATTCGTCATAACCCGCTCCGCTTCTTTAGCCTCGGTTTATAGTTCTTAGCTTATTCTGTGCTGGCTGTCCGCTGCTTTCAGTTCAATTGATTTCTTATCGCTTTTCTCATGTTTCCCTTAAAACGTTGAAGTTTATTCAGCTGAAAAAATATGGCAATAAAAATGAATAAAATCAGATAACATTAAGTAATGTTGCTATTGATATACGTTATGACGGTTTAATGAGCTCCCAAATACGTTTGTTTCCATATACTATTATGGGTTCATAGTAAAGATTTAAACATATTGGGCGGCCAAAAGGAGAGATTTTTAAGCTCTCCATTAATGAGTTGCTTAAAAAATTCTAAGTTCTAAGTCTGTTTTATACAAATAGCCGATTTAAGCTAAGGAAAACGTAGGAAAATTACTTTCTCTTATTAATAAAGGCTTAAACACTTTTCAAATGATCGCCAGCATACTTCGCTAATCTTAAAGTTACCAAATTGTCATGCTTTCCTTGGCTTTTGAAAAGTTCCATACCACACTCACTTTATCCACATTTTTAACCAAGTCGCTGACATTTAATAGCTGTATTTTATTATAAAAGTTTTTCAATTGCTTACTGATTCAATTGATACTCATTTTGGTATTTCAAAAATCTACTGTAGAACAAATTTGTTCGATAGATTTTGCTTCACAAAACTAAAGCCCTCAAATTATATACTATTCTTCTGCCAATTCATTACTGAAACATGTTTTCTTATATTACGAGGGTTCTTGGTCGTTTGCTTGCAAAATAACCTTGCTAGACTGTAAAGAGAGGATGAAAGAAGCACTATTTGAATACCTCACATTTGTATCTACATATTTCTAAGTCTTCATTGCAGAAGTATATTATTATATTTAAGTATATTTTATAATTATGAAGATGTGCCCTGTTTATAATATGCTTGGAATATGTTGCTACAGAGTATAATAGTTTTGTTGTTGGTATCACCTCAAACTAATCGAGATAGATATATTGTTATATACATATACATTAGTATGTGAAAGATCAGGATTACGTGCAACTTGAATTTCGAGTGACTGTCTGTCAGTCAATCCGTCCGTCCATCTGTGCAAAAGATAACTGAGAAAAAATTGAGATATCTTGATGAAACTTGGTACCCAAGGAGGGTTAGTAGATGGGTGGAATCGAATCATTGCTAAGTCCACAAAACGTAATTAATTTAAAGTGCCGTTACAAAGCTCCACAATAAAATTAAAAATTGTTATTTAGGCCAACGAATTGCATTTGAAAGGAATATTTATGGCAGAACCTCATTTTTCCTTAAGGGGGCAATGACCACCGTACGTTTAATGTACATATCTCCTAAGCCATTCAAGCAAGCTATAATATCATTCCAACTCACTCTGTAAAATGGGTGAATTCGGATTATAATCCCGTCCAATCAATTTTGTTAAAAACTTCTAAAAAGGCGATAAATCTACAACTGAATGCGCCAGAGACAAACAATTTTACACCTAAAATTAATCAACAGGCCTTTCTAGAAGCCGGTGTCAAATCTGGACGACGGGCGTGACACCGCCCACATTTAGGTGAACGTGGTAGGTCCCCATATCTCGGGACCTACTGGACGGATTTAAACCAAATTAGCTGGGTATTATTATCCTGACAGACCCACATTACATATGCTGTAAAAATGGACGAAATCGAAAAAAATCACGCCTACTTCCTTTATAACATAATTTTAAATCCCTTCTGATACTTTCACTTTTCAGTATACAAATCAAGTACAAATGAATATATCAAGATAAAACTTTACACCAATAGTGCCTTTAAGGTATGCCACCTGATGACCAAATCTATATAAATATATAAAACTTTTCAAGCCCCCAAATACCGAACGACCCCAGTTCCTATTGCGGGGTTAATGGGGTGTAGTTACGCTTCTGAGTATACAATTTCAGTCGTAAGACTCAATAGTATACCCTTTTCTTACTCTTGCGTCCTCTCCGCGCACCCTGGAAACGTGAGCAACCCTTGTGTAAGGTGCGGAGCCTACGGTTATGACTTAAAGAGAGGGAGCTTCAGCGCAGTCACTCCGAGAAATGTGGTTTAAGGGATCGCTAGTGTCTAATTGCAGCGTCTGTTCACCAGAGGGACGGCTGCGAGCGGGTATCGGTCTTGAAAGAAGAAGCTCAATATACAAGTGTGTACAAAACACTATACACTTTGCCTAGCAAGGTTGCCCGCCACGCAGAAACCCCTTCCTATGAAAATTCTTTCGCAACATTTTAAAAAACTATTTCTCCGTCTTTGCTCCTTGGAAGTTGGAATAGTATGAAAAGTTCGGTAACACGTGAACTTACGTCTTCTTTACTTGTTTTTAGACTTTTTTTTCTAAATATGACTCACAATCACTGACTGCGAGTTCCAACCTCGGCTTGGTGGCCAAATCTCTCAACCGAGATTTGTCATTATGCAGCTAAATAATTCTAACAACACAGACAATAACATTGCCAATGAGTAATTCGTACACATACACATGCTTACAAATAATATCAAAAAATTCTAATAAAAAAAAAAGACTGTCTCATTTTATTATTTACTCATTTGATTCAGTTTCACAATTATACTATGTTAAACACATGATAGCGATAAGAAAATAATTTGCTCACTTTTGAGAGCGAGAAATATAGGAACATTGAGAGGGAAAGTAATGCTCGCATTGTAATAGTTTAAATCGTTGACAGGTCTACCTGTACATTAAATTCTTAAAGACAGGAATCGACAAATAAACTGTTTGTTTTTTATTAGTTTTGAAACAGAGTAGGTTACTCTAATGAGAGGTAAGGTATTACTTTAAAAGTAGTACAGTAAGGGCGGTTGACATCACATTATTTTTTATCGGACAAAGGCTCCAATTACCACTGAACGCAATACTTACTACTAATATATACATACATATAGTATCCTATCGCTGCCTTGTGAATTCCAGAGTGATTGTCTCTACGTCTCGTCGCAGAACTTGATCGAATTGAAGATATTTTCGGGTTCCGCCTTCACTTTGGTAGACTTTGGTGTCGAACCATTACCGCAAAATTGAGCGCCAGGCTTTCTAAACTGAATTTGGAGTACTCTATTAAAGTAGATTCTTTTAGCTATTATATAAAGTATGTAAAATATGAAATCTACAGAATAGATTGGTAAGGCTGTTCTATTCTAATGTGCGGTTCAATAACTGAATATCCCTTACTAAAAGGTATCTGAGTCTCTTGAGGGACATCTATTATTTACAAAGTCGTTATTTTGCGTTGCTAATCTTACCTATAGAATATAGACTATTTTCATTTTTAAGGCATAATCTGTATTGATAAATAAATTCTTTTATATTCTTGGAGAAACATGTTTTCGAAGAAAAAACATTCTTCGGCATTTAATCTTTAATTATCTCTTTAAAATGTTGGCCGCGCCTACGTCTCAGGTGGCCCATTCGTAGAGTTCAATTTTCGATGACTCGTTCGAGCATTTCGACTGGTAACTGGCGAAATCACGCATGATGTTTTGCTTCATGGCCTGAATAGAAGCGGAATTGCCCACAAACCACAAACTGTGGTTGTTTTCTGGATGAAATATCGGCCTTTGAATCTCCTCAAATTGCTTTTAGTCCCAAATGAACCAGAAATGGGCCTCACCGCTAAATAAAATTTGGTTCGAAAGCGTTGGATATTTTTGGAACTTTTCAATGGCCCATAGAGCGAAGTGATGCCGATTGGGATGGTCGAGCCGCTTAGGTTCTTGCACAAGCTGTGTTTTCTTTCAATTTAAGATCTCGACGTAAAATGCGCCAAGTTGTTGCATACGTCAGTCCGAGTGGCTGCGAACGGCGCGGAATCGACTCTCCACGTTTTTCGTGTACACTCTCAGCTACCGCTATTATATTTTCTTCACTGCATGCTAGAAGTGGCATATTCGGTCGAACATTATCCAATAGTAGGCCGATGTTGAAAAAAGTACCTCTACTTGGAACACCAGTTAGGTGTTTTTTGTAGTCACGAAACAATTATAAGTAAGTTAACGAAATTAAGACAATTGCTTGTTGTTGTCTTTTTGCACTTTTCATTCCAGTGAAAAAATGTACGTGTCTTATTATAAAGGTCTATTTTGAAAATTATTCATTGACCTCTAAAATTAGCTGCAAATCGAATTCGTCATTACGGTACCGAAGTGCAGCTGCACTTCAATATTGACTAAAATGCATTAACACAATACGTACATTCATACGTTAAAACATACATACACATATATTTATACATGAAAATTTGATTCTTGGAGGTATTGACTCATCCGCGCACAAACACACCAGCACACAATTGCCACTGCGATAAGAAAATAATATGATGGCAATGGGGCGGTCAACGCTTGTAGCCAATATGCATGCATAAAGTACTTACAGCAATGTGTTCATATGTATGCAATTTTATTCAATTGGATTCAAGAAACATTTATTGACTACGGACATGTGGCTCGAAACGGAAATCTTATCTACAGAAAATGCAAAATACGAAAACAAAACATACACATGTGTGTGGAAAAATCTTAATAGGAGACATGTACACGCATGCATATGTATGTATACATGACCAGGCCAGTAATTACTCAGAGGAACATGACATCTTTTTCCTGATTCCCTTCTGCTCAGCCATAAAAACATTTATTTGTAGTCCCGGCAATCGACCGTGTGTGCTCCAAAATTGTAACCGTTCCGCACTTCATAAATGGTCTTCTCTATCAGCGGCTTTCATTGCCAAAGTTTAACTTTTACATATTAATATGCATTCACGAATATTTACATACGCTGTCGGAACGTACCCGCTGGGGAAATTTTCACCAACGCGGTTTTCAATAATCATAGTAAAAATAATATTGTATATACATACATACATATGCTTTCGTATACATACGTAAAGCAGAAAATAATAAGTAATTTAACTAAAGTGGTCAATCTTATTTTAGCCGCTGAAAATTTATTTTATTCAATTATGTGTTGTACTATTATAAAATATAATATAAATAATGTTGGTACCATTTACAAGATTAAATAATGGAGTATGGTAACTTTGTGACAAATACAAAGTGAAATCTTTAGAAAATTTAAAATTTTGTTAAAAAAATTTCTTCGAAATAAAAATAAACTCGTTTTTTTTATTCTTTTTGTATTATTTTAGATTAAACCCTATTTTTTTAATAAGTTAATAAACCGCTTAAATTAAAAAAAATTACACCTTCTAGTAGTAAAATGCTGGTAGAGGTTAAAAAATCGAGGTGAGCCAATTTATTTTTACCATGAATATAAGTGTAAACCTTTCTTTTGGCAATAATAATTTTGACAAAATTTCCTACAGGGCAACTACGCATTAGCCAGTTAGCGTCGCTATCGCCAACGCCTTTTGACATCGCTGCCGTTCGTTTGATTTTGCTCATTTGGTTTTTAATGCATATTTACGAGTATGTAAATGCATAAATAGCAACAACAACAACGCCATACATAGTAAATGTAATAACAAACTGCAGCTATAGATAATGCCAACGGCAATACGGTGGTGACAACAATAACAAACTAAGAAGCAACAAGAGAGCGATCGATCGCGAATACGCCAGCAGTGACGGCAGGCGAAGGCAATGGCAACGACAGTGGCAAGAGTCCAACGAACGCCGCACAAATTGTATTGAATGCAGTCAACAACAACCGTATCAAGAACACGACAACGCGAGCACAACAATAGCCAAGCAACAACAATTATGCTTTGTAGACGGCCATAGACGGCGTCTCAATGAGCTGACGCACAAAAAAAGAATGCATACGACGCCTCATTTTCATGGCAGTGCATCGCAAATGACGATAATAAATGAACTTTGACATTAATTTCCAAAGCAGCAATAACAAAAAACAACAACTACAACTAATATGCATACGAATGGTGGCAATAAGCGCATGAGAATGAAGACGCTTCCATTTAGCCATTAAAGGGCGAAAAATAATTTTAATGTGATTTTTTACAAAAGTTATGCTACAAATCAATATGAAACCTTTCAGAAGTGAGGAATTTCTTAAGTTTACTGCACGCAAGTACTAGATTATAATGTAAATCTTTTAGCAAACTTTAAACGATATAATAATTCTTAATATATTTAATCAAATTTGGAATATTATTAAAAATGAGGGATAATATTGGAGAACATATTTGGCAGATGTAATATTACAGGGTTCTCGTTAGTGGCGTGTAGAAAGGAAATTGGTACGACGTGCAAATTAGCAATCGTCTTTAGGAGGTTATATTCGCATAGAATTTTCAAAAAAATGATTTTTTTATTTTATTAATGTACATATGTATACTTAAGATACAGAAAATTCCAATTCGTTCCTCTGAATATTTTCAAAGTTACAAGCAAATTTGAAAATACGTTTCAGAGTGTTTGGAAGTGCATTCCAAAATTTAAACGCTTTTTTTTCAAAATGGTGTTTTCAAAGTTGGTGTCCAAAAATTACTAGGAAACGGCTAAACCGATTAGTCTCAAATTTTAACAAGAGCTTCTTAAACATATTTTCTAGTAATTAATATAAATTTTTTATTTAATAAATAAATATTTTTTTATAAGCTATTTAAGTACGAAATCTTGGTTAAAAATCATTTTTTTAGAAACCACCATTATGTCAAAAAAATTTTATTTTGCTTATTCCTCCAATTATCTACTAGATTTAACATTACTTTAACGAAAACAGTTTTTTTTTAATTTGAGAGAATAGAGTCCAGAGATACATATAGCTGTCACCGCAAATGTCTTTTTTGAGAGGAGATCTCGGAGATCAGCTGAAATTCCTTTCCAAATAAATATTTTTTCTAATTCTAAGTCTTAAAATACAGTGACACGTATACAAGTTTTTCAAAAAAATTACATCTTTCGCATGCAAACGAGTTCAAATTCAAAAACAAAGATATTCTACAACTTATTTTCTAACATATAGCCGACAATTAAAATCTGCAACTCACATTCGTTACAATGTCTCATCTAGACATTGCACCTTTATAAATAGGAGGTTTGCGCTTGAGGTCAAAGAGGGTCTTTTTCAAAAATGTGATTTTGAGAACTTTACTTCTTCTTACTTTTAATAACAAAAATGAAGTGATCGAGCTGAATTTTTACTAGAGATACCTTAGATACCTCATCAAAGTGGTTTAACCTCTATCTCCAATGCTAAATGCTATCAACTTTTGTTTCGCATATTTTAGATATTTTCTATTGTGTATGGCTTAAATGACAAATTATTCTCAAAAATGAATATCGAAGAACGAAATGAAAATCGAAGATTTTGTTTTTTATTTTTAGAAACTTTAGGCTAAATAAATTATAATTGTTTATAGTAAACAAAACTAAAAAGTTACTAAAACGCTTTTTGATGCTTAAAGAAAGATGGCTTCACTAAAGAGAGGAGCACAGCTGCGCATGCGTCAGAGCGTTTGTTTGAGCGTCTAGTATAGTTTGTTCGATTCGTTTCTGTTCAAAATTTGTTTGTACAAATGCCTCCCAAGTCTGCATGCCCCTGTCGCCTTCGCAACAATAGTTTAGTCTGACGCTGATCTATAGTTTCTTTCTACCTTTTCTTCATTTCAGAAGTTTTCATATATGATATCCATTGCATAGCAGGGTTCTGGCTCGAGCAGCCTAGTGGTCACAACAGAGCGGACTAATTCGTTGACCGTTTCTATCGACTAAAGTGTCAGTCGAATCTTGCGAAATCTATGCACTAAAACAACATTTATTTAACAACGTAAAAGACTTTACTCATAATGCTTTAGTTATAGCAACTTTCCTT
Organism: Bactrocera neohumeralis; assembly: GCF_024586455.1. Classification (NCBI taxonomy): domain Eukaryota; kingdom Metazoa; phylum Arthropoda; class Insecta; order Diptera; family Tephritidae; genus Bactrocera; species Bactrocera neohumeralis. The sequence goes on along the minus strand of NC_065923.1, from coordinate 56,900,235 downwards.
TTTTACATTCTTTCAGCACCATATTTATTCCAATGCTTATTGGAACTCCGATAGAGAAGTTTTCCCTTAGCAAAAATTATAACCAAATGATATATGTACATATGTATACCCAGAGCGTCTGTGCTTTAAGCGTATATCTACTACGTCTTGTCACATATATTGAATATACTCTCCTCTATAACATCTGTAGAATGTCGTATATTCTAAGTTCGATCGCAGTCTTTGTCGTTATTGTATTGGAACTTTACACATTTTGGTATGTGATTTTATGTACGACTACTTTGAGATGGTTCAATGCTCATAATTATATATCAATACATATACTATGTATATGTATGACTATTACTGTACGTGACTCGGTATAGAAAACATTTTACTCTCTACTTTTAGTATACAATTTCATATACATACATACATATAAAAATACTAAAAATGATCTTGTTTAGTATAGATGTACTTATGAATTAATTATAATTAGCAGTGATATCTTTAAAAATAGGATTATTAAGCCTGCTTTTCCGTTATATACTTTTATTTAATTAGCCACACCTAACTTGGTGAACAGACGTTGACCAGAAACCGCCCATTATGGGTCCGTCCCGCCTGGATTTTTTTATTATTTTATTACACAACATGTCCTTGCATTTTACGGGAGACACATATTTCAGAGGGGTGGTGTCGATTCGCCCATTTTGTCCGTCCGTCCGTCCGTCCGTCCGTCTGGCCGTCCGTCCGTCCGTGCAAACTGTAACTTAAGTAAAAATTGAGATATCATGATGAAACTTGGTACACGTATTTCTTGGCTCCATAAGAAGGTTAAGTTCGAAGATGGGCAAAATCGGCCTACTGCCACGCCCATAAAATGGCGAAAACCGAAAACCTATAAAGTGTCATAACTAAGCCATAAAAAAAAAAGGAAACGAGCGATGGCCAGATTGAAATCTTACGAAAAAAATATGTAAACGGAGGGATTTGTTGCATCGTTCAAGATCACTTATAATAAATGTAAAACAATGAAAATTAAATAAATTTGTGAAATTTAAAGGTATTTGATGAAAAGTTTTGTAATTTGAAGCATCATGGTAATATTTTCAACGGAAAATTATTAAAAACATTTAATGATTGAGAGCTAACAAGATTAAATCCTATTATTGGGCATTGAAAGGACAAAAGTCAGTTGTTATAATATTCTTTAAAAAGATTTAAATAGTTTCTCCATATAATAAATAACCACTATATAGTAATTTTTATTCATACTAAATGTTGGGTGTTTTAATTTAAATACCCAAAAATTATAATTTTGTTCAATCTGGCCATAATGGAAAATGTTATAAAAAACGCTAATTTTGAGGCGCTCTCACACTGGAATAAGTTTAACAACCCTTTATTCCTGTAGGCAGTTTAGCTTCAACGCCAACTTTTCCAAGTACGGTGCTCTACGCATGTGATGTTGTTCCAAAAGTATTGGCCTTCCATCTGGTTCTCAAATTAGATTTTTTATAGTCAGCCCAACGCTGATCATGGAGGAGTGCGGAGACCTCTTGGCTTGCTCATAATTTCCTAACTTTCTTAAACAGTGGCGGAAATAAAAGTTCTATCATTCTTTATCTGTACATATAAAATAAAAGCAAAAGATACCCCTAAGTCAACACGCATACAAATGTTAAGCCAATTGAGAACTCTCCACCGTCGCTGCCTGTTGGATCGGGGCTCTTTGAACCAAAATGCCAACACAATAGTTACGCGACACCGTGGCTCCGCTAACTTAGCCTGGCGTGACGTGCCATTTGTGTCAATTTTAATAAAATAATTCTAACATACATACATGTACATACATATATCACATATGTATGTACATGTGTATGAAAACGTACATTAGTTGTATGGTATGTGCTATTGAACGGGCAGGAAAATGCGGGAATAATGGACGCAAACGAAATTCCATAAAACCATGTTAGTTGTTGATCACTCCGCTACTGCTGTACTTTATAGGTTTTGTTCTTGTAACAGTTGTTGTTCCACATAATTGTTGCTTTAGCTAATTCAGAATCTGGTTGCTTGTGTGTAGGTTTCCCCACATTTGTGCCACTCTGAGTAATTCACCACATCAAAACTGTGGCAAATGCCATCAATGTTGTTGCTTTTGGCATTGTTGCCGTTCTTGCCATTTTTTACTGAACGAAACAATCCACAAGATCCCCCCCCTGCAGCCGTTGTTCAACTCTCTTCGCCTACTGACATTACACGGATGTATACACACACCCTTACCCACACGCACATGCAACGGATTTTATAATGATAATGCCAAATGTACTAAATTATAAGAATGCTGGCACTACTAAATAACAATAACAACAACAATAAGCTCACATAACAATTGCTGTACGCGCTGGCACTTAAGAAGCCACTTCCGTTAGCAATTTACAAACGACTACATCCACACACACACACACAGATGTGCAGTGCGGTCGAGAATGTAGAACAAAAGCGGCTGCGGCTGTGGCAGTGGCAACGTCAACAATAAAAGCGTACAGTGAGCGAATCATCTGTCCATCAGCTCGGCCGCATTAGATGCATGGATGTGGCTTATGGGCACGAAATTTTTAGCGGTCGTTGCGAAGATGAACGACGAAGGTGGTGGCGGTGGTGGCGGCAATGACGCGACCGTTTCTGCCACATTAAGATCTCTTCAATTGGCTTGATTAAACGTCGGAGGGCTGACGATTCATTCAAAAATAATTGTTAGAACCATTCGTGAACTCATTTCGTTGTGGGGATTGCATTTAAATTGATGAAGCATACATTGGAATTTTATTAGCCTAAAAATATTATTGCAAAAGAGAGAATAGTAATAGTATCCATATGTACTTGTATGTATGAATATTCGGTAGTAAAAATGCATTCTCTACTTAATAATTTGATGAGAAATGGCTTGGTTGTTTCCATCATTTTATTTTCGTAGATAAATAGGGTCTCCCAAAATCAACGCAAGACTTAAAAATGCCGCCATTTCCATTAATCTTCTCAGTTAAAACACTATTCCGACCACATTTTGTTTGAAATTTCCGAACTTGGCGGTCGCTTTCATTATTTTTGAAATATTGTTAATAATGAAGATATGTTGTTCTATAGTGTAACGCTAAATTTTCTCTAAGCCTACATTGTCAGCTGTCGATTTGTTTTTTTATACTCTCGCAACAAAGTTGCTAAGGAGAGTATTATAGTTTTGTTCACATAACGGTTGTTTGTAAGTCCTAAAACTAAAAGATTCAGATATAGGGTTATATATACCAAAGTGATCAGGGTGACGAGTAGAGTTGAAATCCGGATATCTGTCTGTCCGTCCGTCCGTCGTCCGTCCGTCCGTTCAAACTGTAACTTAAGTAAAAATTGAGATATCATTATGAAACTTGGTACACGTGTTTCTTGGCTTCATAAGAAGGTTAAGTTCGAAGATGGGCAAAATCGGCTTCCTGCCACGCCCACAAAATGGCGAAAACCGGAAACCTATAAAGTGTCATAACTAAGCCATAAATAAAGATATTAAAGTGAAATTTGGCACAAAGTATCGCATTAGAAAGGGGCCTATTTGGACGTAATTTTTTTGGAAAAATGGGTGTGGCCCCGTCCCCTACTAAGTTTTTTGTACATATCTCGGAAACTACTACAGCTATGTCAACCAAACTCTATAGAGTCGTTTCCTTTAGGCATTTCCATATAAAATTCAAAAATGGAAGAAATCGGATAATAACCACGCCCACCTCCCATACAAAGGTTATGTTGAAAATCACTAAATGTGCGTTAACCGACTAACAAAAAACGTCAGAAACACTAAATTTTACGGAAGAAATGGCAGAAGGAAGCTGCACCCAGGCTGCTTTTTTTGAAAATTGAAAATGGGCGTGGCGTCGCCCACTTATGGACCAAAAACCATATCTCAGGAACTACTCAACCGATTTCAATAAAATTCGGTACATAATATTTTCTTAACACCCTGATGACATGTACAAAATATGGGTGAAATCGGTTTACAACCACGCCTTCTTCCAATATAACGCTATTTTGAATTCCATCTGATGCGTTCTCTGTATAATATATACATACATTAGGAACCAATGATGATAGCGGAATAAAACTTTACACAAATACGGTATTTGAAAAATATGTAAATGACGGATAATGAAATCTCGATTATCACTTTATCATGCGAGAGTATAAAATGTTCGGTGACACCCGAACTTAGCCCTTCCTTACTTGTTTTATATGATTTCATCTAAAGGTGAGCAGTGCTGCGCCCACTGTTACTTTCATACCCGATCCTATAAAGCTCTTTCCCACCATTTCGGTTGTGAAGTTTAATGCTCGTGGCGCTTTTATTCAGTGAGTTATCGTACTTTTAGCAGTTATGCACATAACAGTTATATGGGGCGTGTTCCTGGATATTATCTGATTATACCCATTTTCCCAGCATATGAAGAGGCGCCAAAAAAACTTCTCAGCAAGTTTGGTTAAGTTGGCTTCACCGGTTTGGAAGATACATACATAAGTAAGTACATACATATGTACATTAAATCATTGATGGCGGGCCGACTTCTCTTGGGAGATGGGAATATGTATGTAGACAGCTGTATGTAGATTTGCAGACAGCAGTTACATACATTTATGTGAAAATCTAACAAAAATTGCGATTTTCTATAAAATAATAAATACTGAAGAAATAATCCTAGAACTATTATTAAAAACTAGCAGTTCCTTAATATTCAATGTATGGATTTAATTTTCCTGAACTTGTTAACAACATTTTTTTTCTGTTGAAATTAACGATTCCGCACAAGCGAAAAAAATTGCTAGTCTCTTTCGCATTTTTTCGCTGCGGCTATCAAACTAGCATCAACCCTCGACTTTATGCGCTCTTCGTTTAACGTCAGCAGCTAAATTCCTCGTTTCGCAGTATGAAATTAGGCCGGTCGATTGAAAATTCTCTACCATAAATGAAATGAGAGCAACAGCGCCAACAAGCACCAAGTTATAACTGTACATGGCAATGGAAATGAGTTTTAAATATTTACTGCAGAACATTGGACCCTCTTGCGCACAAGGCTCACAACACGTTCGTACACAGTTCAGCAATGTGTATACGAAGACGACAGAAATGGTTTTCTGTATATACATATTTATGTTAAATGTATGCGTTTTTCAGTACGTACGAAGTACTTTATATGGTTAGTTGACTGAGACGCTGCGCAGCCAAGCCAGCTATAGTGATGGCTAAGCACACATGCGCAGCAAATGTTCCGCACGCATGAGGGTTGAGAGGGCTGCAACTGCAGTAAGCCGTTGGTAATTTGGCATGTCGACAGATATGAATGTGGTGGCTTCAGAAAATTTGGTTCGCTTCTTTTAATTTATCTCCGGAGGTTTCTGGGCGCGAGAAATTCATATTCAATGCTTACTACTAATACTCGCGTAAATATGTACATGTGTATGTATGTTTGTCTGTATAAAAAAATGGTTATATGTATGTAAGTACGGCCATATATAGTACACATTTTACTAATACTCGCGTAAATATGTACATGTGTATGTATGTTTGTCTGTATAAAAAAATGGTTATATGTATGTAAGTACGGCCATATATAGTACATATTTATCTCGGTTGCAGGGATTCACTGAGTTTTTAATTTTTGTTGCTGCGAGAGAGCAGCAAGAATTGTTATTTCCGAAGTCTCATAATGAAGACTTAGTACATAGATTGTCAACAAACAAATTTGTAATTTTGAATACAGCTAGTTACGTGAAGAAAAATTTATTCAAACAAATCTTTCCATAATTTTTTGAGTTACGGACAGAATGAGAGGACGAGAGAAAGATTTACTTAAAATACAATTCCAGAACAAAACAGATGTAATTGGCTTGATTTACAATTTTGAATATAAACAGTGGTTTATATTTGTAAGACTTACGTATGTATGTACATATGTATGTATGTATGTACATGTGCACATATATCCATCGAAGGAATTTGCATTGACAATTAGTGAAATCTGGGAAATCAATTTAGAAAGAGTCTCTTTGAGCTTTTCGAATATGTGTACGTATTCAAAGGGTATAATATTTAAGTATATCAACAGTAATACATTTTAATCGTCCTTTGGTTTTATTACACAGGGCTAACAAAAACGGTTTGGTTTGGTGCAGCTCCTTCTCCATCCTGCCTTAGATACTATAAACTTAATTGCTATTATTAGATTTTTGCTCACAGCTACAATTCTTATTTGCATTTTTTCTGGTTTTACGGTTTAATTCAAAATCCGATAATCACTTTTATTACAGAAATAGTAAAAATTAAATGTCGTAATGAAAGATCAACACACGGTATGTTAGTTCGTTTGCTTACTTTCGTATTGAAATTGGCAATCAAGATTTCTTATAAACGAGAGTTGTTGTGAAAAATATGGTTGATATTTTCATACCAACTCACAAAGATCTAAAATTTGCGGTACCAAAATGAGTCTAACGTTACTGGTATTTATTGCTTTCTAAGTCAACTTTGATGTATTATTTATGTACATATATAAAAATTCTATGAATACGTACAGGGAAGCTCATTTCGTCACTTTAATTTTATTGATTGAGATTAACTACACTATGTTAACCAACTGGTACTTTTGGCAAACGCTTAATTTATTTGTCAAAAAAGTTATTTTTTTCTTATTCTTATCTTTATCTTAATTTAGTGTGCCACTTTATACATAAAGCCAAAATTTTTTAAAAATTTTAGCTATATTGATATGACAGTCGTGAGCCTCCCCTCTTTTTTAAGCATTTAAATCGCTACTATGTATTTACAAATGCTCTCAGATCCACAAAATGCTCAGTACATTCTCACTTTTCCTCACGCTTAGTTGAAAAGAGCCGAATGTACAGACCGCGTACTTGAAAATAATCGCACTCAGATGAACAACCCAATCAACAAATAAGCGATGTCATACGATTATTAAATTAAATGGACGAATGACGGTGTTAAAGTCGAGGTAGAAGTTTAGATTAAGGCAGCAAAGGACTTCAAAAGAACTTCAAGAGCTTTGTATTTGGGATTTGATAGAATACATTCTTTTTAAGATGCTATCAAAGTATGCTTTGCGGACTTGAAAGAGAAATTTAGATTATACATACATATTTCTCTTTTTAAGGAATGCCTGTATATTCATTAGAATAGTTATATATGTACGTATATTTATAATTTATAATATGTTCGGATATATCCGACATAGAAAAGATATCAAGTTAAGTTATATTCGATCAACTGGGATAGTTACGGTACAACATATCACGTTAAAATCTAAAAATAAAAATAAAAATAAAATACAATTGAACCTTAGATGTCTTTGATTGGGCGACCGTGGAGAGTAGTGAATCGAACAAAAAATTAGCATAAATCAGTGGTTATTTCACAAAGTAAAGTTTTCACACTTTAATTTTTCTGCTAAATAGCGCACCTTAAATAAAGTGATTATATAAATTTCTGGCAGATCGGAGAAATCTGTTCATAAAGGAAATTTTGGTAAACTTTTGCAATTTTCGAACATCGATCGCAATTTTTGAAAGTTTTTGACAATAAGTTTCATAATTTGGGTTATTTTTCTTAAGCTTCGACTATTTTGTTCTTTTTTTTTATTTTAATTAATTTTTATATCACAAGTAGTTCACACTATGTAGAAAAACTTGCCTTACGTTACCTATTAAATTTTAAAATTGAAAAGTATTCATATTAATTCGAAAAATTAAAAAAATTGTCTAAATGTTCTTTTGATGTGCCATTTTTTGGTTCCTAACTACCTTTACCTTTTATGGGACTTTGTTTTTCATATTTTTAATAGTTTTGCTAACTGGGTTTTATTTCAGTGAGGGTTGCAGTAGGCGCACTCTCGCTTACACAATCGCGTTTATTCGTTTTCGCGGAGATGCGGCCAGTGACGAGCCAGCCAGCCAGCCAGCCAAGCCAGCAAGGCAGCTAAGAAATCAGTCAGCCAACGGAACTAGTGAGCCGAGTCGACGCCGTTATAGTGTGCAAAAACCAGAGCAGGCAATAAGGTGCTGAAATCGTATACGAATTGAATTGCGAGTATAACGAGCAAGATGGAACATCGCAAAAGGCGAGCCGCTGTAAGGCGACGACAGCAGCAACAACAGCGAACGCGAAGAAAATGTAAACAGGCAACACAAAAGCGATCTAGAGCCGTGTTATTTGATTGTGTTGGTAACAATTTTCGCGGTGCTATCTTTGGCCGTTTTTTTGTTTTTGGTGCTTGTATAACGTTTTTGCTATGTTTGTGTTTGTGAGCGTGAGCGTGAACGGCACTGCGACGGACGTGCACTATCGGCTGTTGTCGTGTCGGTGTACCGCGCTGCAAAGCTACGCTCTGCTGTAGATTTGCGACTTACCCAAGTCTTTCGGTCTTTGGAGACTTGACCATGATTCATTCTATTCTCCTCTGCTTGCTCCTTGGCAAATAAAGTCGAACGTTGAGTAGCGCAGCGCAAGGGAAATTAACTGCTAACAAAGATGGGGGTTTTCCGACGTCGCGAGGTCACTGCGAACGAAATTCTTTTTCTTTGTGTGCATAGAAATATACATATTTATACTTATGTATGTACAAATATATAAAGGTATGTACGCATGCATGTGCAAGCGCCGAGTATTTTTCTACGAATGTACGAGTGTGTGCGTATTTGGTGAGCGATCGTTTATGGCTGACTGGCTGGCCGTATGCTTATCCGCATGCCCTCTCTTTCTGCTCCTTGTTTTTGCTATTGCTATTATGGGTTCTTCTCTGTGCGACTTGGGATCGACTGCTGCTTCGGTTTGAAGCGTGATTTGTTGTTATTACAATGACGATTGTCGCGCTCAGCCCTAATATTCAGTGTATTAAACGAATGCGCCTGATGTTATTGTAGTTGTAATTCTCATATATCGCAAACATTTGGTTAGCATTGCTGTTGTATTTATTGTAGTCGACGCGCTGATTTTGGCTTTGACGTTGTCGTAGCCGTAGCCGCAGCCGCAGCCGCAGCCTCGGCTTGGGCTCGGGTGGATGGTTGGTTTATTAGTGTTTTGACTGGATTTTATTAGTTGGTTTTTAAACTTGGTCGTGAGAGGGTAGTGAAAAGTGAAAATCGGACAATATAAACAGAACAGTTGGAACGCATAAAGAAAGCAGCAACCCAGCAAATAAGAAAGCATTGAACTGCGCAGCGTGAAAAGTGAGTGAATGAGGAAGAATTTGTGAGACAGACGTTGAAGTGGAGTGGGGTAACAATTGAAAGTGCGTAGACAATTACTTGGAGTGGTCCAAAAAAAAAAGTTAACTGAGTTTATAAGAAAAAAACTTAAACTGTTGAACAGTGCACTACACTTGTGCGCCAACTTACAAAAAGTGAAATATTTCGTGAAAAACTTTGTGAATGGATGCGCTAAGAGCTAGCATCGCTTTTGCTAATCCACTGGACGCATACTCAGCTAACAGCGCTACAAATACAAGAACGCCCAAAAAGTTGAACACTTCGGAATCCTCATTGCGATCGTCGCCAGGTTCCTCACCAAGTACTTCACCGAAAGCTGTGGCTACAGCAGCAAACATTGCGCCGCCTTCGCCTGCACACTCTTCAGGCGCTTCGTCGTGCTCTTCGCGGTCCAGACTGCGCGTAGCAACCCCCGACTCGGATACGCCTGGCGCTGGTGCTGGTGGTGGTGAAATGAGTGTGAGTGGTGGAAGTCAACTTGGCGCAGCGTTGGATATGAAGACGAAGGGCTCAGCAGTTACCTCTGTGGCTGCCGTCACCGCCGCCGCCGCCGTTAAGCTATTGCATGCGGGGGCGCCAACTTCTCAGATGCAGTCGCAGAAAATCAAAAAATGTGCGTTTAATAAACAAAATAAACCTTTTACTGAAATTGTAGATGTAAATATAAAATTTTCGAAAATTACTCGAGGCACAGCACGAGCTGTCGATGCTGCCGAAAACAATAACAACAACCATGATAAAAATAATAGCAATTTGACGGCAATTGTTGATAGTAACTTTGTGGAGCAAAATCTTTTGTCAACAACGACGATGTCTGCCCCGAAGTTACTACGAAGTTGTCGCAGCAAAAGTAGTCCTAGACTGCAGCAACTCTATCAACAACAACAACAGCTGCAACGACAACAAAAATCTATGTCATTGCAGCGGCAACAACAACTAGAAAAACATACCAAATGTTACGTACAGAAACCGAAAAACCAAAAGTATTTCAAAAAGAAATTTAGACTTGAACAAGAACGCCAATTTGCTGAAGCTGAACAGCTACAACAACAGCAACAGCAACTTTATTCGTCGACAAAAGAAAATTTTTTACTTACCCTCGATTTACTTGCAGTGGTTCGCCGTAATGCCTCCGACAAGTTGCGCCTCATCCAAATGGTTCATGACAATCCGATACTTTGGGATTCGCGTCTGCCCAATTTTAAGGGCGCCGAAGAAGAGAAGAATCGCGCTTGGGAAATGATTGGCAAGGAGTTCAATGCGCCGGGGCGGCGAGTGGCGCGCGCCTTTAAATCTCTGCGTGAATCGTATCGACGCGAGTTGGCGCATGTCAAATTAATGGGCAACGGTTTTAAGCCAAAATGGAGTCTCTATGAAGCAATGGATTTCTTGCGCGATGTCATCAGAGAGAGAAAGTGAGTATATAAATTAAATATTTACATAAAAGAGTAAATATGTTTCAATATAAGAGAGCAAATGTGTGCCATACGCACTATGGGGAAGAAAAAGTGACTCAACGCAAATTTAGTATTGAAGTTGTTAAGCGTCTTTTAAATGTAAACAACTACACCACAAATTATTGACTCACTTTTAGCGATGAAGGTTGTTAGCGAATATCCTAGAAGGTACCTAAATCATTTGATGTAAATTTTCGTGATTTTATTTCCCATTGTTGCTTTCATATAACATTCTAACAAGAAATATGACGCCCCAATACAGTGCCTCCATGTTGTTACTCTCAACTCTTAGTAAAGGTGGGACTGGCAAAGAACTAGTAGGATAGAGTTTGGTTCAATACAATCAACGGGCTGAGTACCGTCAACTCCACTAAAATCTACAAAACAATGTGGGTAATGTTTTATGCTCCTGCAACAAACTGTAAACAATTAAGGAACATATGACTTTATACTCCTTCTGAGTTCATGTTATAACAAATCTCGCTCATCCTCGTTGTGTTTACGCCAACACCCAGGATTTGTTAAGTGCCAAAGCATATTTTTGACATATGTACATATACAAGGTGCGTTCCAAAGTAAACTTTTTGAATCTAGCGCCCCGTGGCATCAAAATCTGTGATCACCGGAAATTCCATCGAAACTGTGCGTGAATTCATCAAAAAATCATTCTTGAAATTCATGGAAATGGAATTGAACATCTCTAACATGTCTTGAACATATTGCATTTTTTAGTGTTTTGGAGCGTTTGGTGCGCCGTATTCGATGTGTTCGACCCAAATATCGCGAAGATGAAAGTTGGCGTTTGTTGCACGATAATGCGTCGTCTCATTGATCGAAGCTTGTGACCGATAATTCCACCAAAAATCACATTTTAAACATTAATCACTCCCCATATTCACCTGATATGGCACCGTGCGACTTCTTCCTTTTCAGAAAAAAGAATTTTCTCTCATGAAAGGAAAGCGATATGCAGACGTAGAGGCCATTCAAAAGGCCAACGAGCTAAAACACTTGTTCGACATGCTTTTGGACCGGTCAAAAAGCTATATTAAAGCAGAAGGAGACAATTTTGAATAAAATAAATAGATTTTGCCGAAAAAACCATTTGTTATGTTTTTTTAAAGTCCTGTTTATTTTGGAACGCACCTTGTATGTCCTAACATGAGAATGGGGGTCGTTTGAAAGGTCGTCGGTATGAAAGAGTTCGGAGTTCTGTTCTAAACGGGTTTCTAAGTTTATCACTACATCTACAAAATCCGCATTTATTAACGGTCATCCACATTTACAAAAATTCGCACTATGGTATATAAAGCAGATAGTCGGTTTCGTTCTTAATAGCCTTGAAGATGTTTTTGTACTTCAGGTTCACTGTATGAGAATGTCTGCATTACATTCGTGGCTAACTTTGAGTCCGATGGCTTTTAGGTGCTCTTAATGATTATTGGAACCAACCCCAAATCGGAAGTAATTTCCTTCTGAGAAGAACTAAATAACAGCTCTCTCTCTCTCTCATGTCCGGTGTACTTGCTAGGTTTTATGCGACCTCCGTGCGTTTACAGTTAGTTGTGTCTCTCTGCCTTTCTTTCCGTGAGCTTTTGATATTTTAAACAGGTTGTTAGAGGAATCCTGTCTCTATGCGATAAACTAAAGCCTCTATGGAAAACTTACCTACAGCTCTCACTTGCGGAGCATCTCGACATGCAATTTAAGATTGGTAAAAATCTGTATTGGTTGCAATATTGCTGAAACATTTTCTATATCAGCTCGAACCTACCTACCCAACGCCATTTCGAGAATGATTATTTCATGATATTAAATCCCCACACAAGAACATGGGCAACCTTAATGGCAACGCATTAGACAGATCGTTAGCAATATACATTGCTTGTGGAGATGCGGGGTTATGTTCTGAATGTTGGTCGGTTTGACCGCCTTGCCTTCGGCACTCATTCCGTTTACTTCCTTATTACCTTGCGTTGAATTTGTAAAGATATGTCAACAAGGAATAATCGTCTCCAAAATTAATATGATCATAGTATGGTAGGTCATAAAGTCGGTGTACCAATTTTTTTTTTATTTTTATGAAAATTATTTTCAGAAAAACTAAAACAAAATTGACGGTTTGCCAACTCGCTGACACGACTATGGTAAAAGTTGGGAGTAAAAATTATTAAATAACAAATATGGTTGTATACAAAATATAGGATATTAAGAAAATTGCTTTATTATATGCAAACTGTTTTAAGTTATGATTGTTTGTGTTACAACATTATGAAATTCTTAGCCTGAAACTCAATATTTGCGGGCCGTATAAATATACTATTCTTGAAGCCCACACAAACAAACTCACGAACTATTTTCTCGGCAATCAGCATCATGAGGCCATTACGGCAATGAATCTGTCACGACAAAAGAACAATCTACCCCCGCAACTAACTATATGCATATACGTACGTACTCACATCTATGTACATATGTTCATATATGTATGTATGTATATGAGTATATCTCTCAATTGAGGCATAAAAAATATGAAATCAAAGCTCAGAGCAACTCCACAAGTAGCAATCACAAAGTAGAGCAAACTTGGCTCACATAGCACGCAAGATATATGAAAATAATCGAGCTTATAATATATACTTACATGTACATATGTATAATTACTTGTATGTGTTGGCAAGCACACATATACATATAAGATTTGTGTATACATATGTGGTGCTTATAAAATTCTTATGTTGCTTGATTACGTTGGCAGCGACGTGCAACAACATGCGACATCTTAAAAACAACAACGAATGATAATAAAATTAAAATATCAAGCAATTTTTTAATAAAAGCAAATTTTATGAACATTCGCGCTTATGTCGCGCGAGACGGCCCAAGTTGGAAGTATCGTTGTCAATGGAATGTGGACCAATTATGACGCGGTGCGATCCTATGTTGCTGAAATCTAAATAGCCCATATTCACATAATACATAAGTATGTATGTACATATATGTATGTATACGAGTATGTACCCTGCCAACCATGAGCGGTTAAAAAACCAGTGAAACAGTAGGTAGTAAAGTAGTAAAAATATGGGTAGATTGCCATAGGGCGCTTGAAGATTCTACCTACTTTTCCCCTACATCCTACATCTATCTCTGTTGCGCTCATTTAGCAGTGTCAGATAAAAAAGTATATCTGTCCTGCTCTAATATCCCCAATCGACGGCTGATACAGGATTGCATTTTTTGATTCTTACTTTTAAAATTTCAATTTTTATTTTATTTAATTTTTTACATATTTACATTATTATTTTTTTTTATAATTTATATAAATAAATTTATTATAATTTATATAAATAAAAATATATTCGATTTAAAAAAATAATTAATATCTGAAAAAAGATTGAAACAAAATAAAGGTATAATTAATACCTGAAAATAAATAATAATTACATAGAGTTAGTAATATCTAAAAGAAAAGATTGATATTATCTGGAAAAATAAAATATATTAAATACAAATAGAATTTACTCTCAAAGCAAAGATTAATTAAATAATAATAGTGATAAAATCTGAAAAGAAAGAATAATTAAATAAAAATAATAATAACATCTGAAAGAAAAGATAAAGATTATTTGATCATTTAAAATATAAAACAATCATTTGTTTTCACATATATTGGATTGTGCAGCCCGCCTTAAACGCATAAAATACATACTTATGTACATATGTAATTATTTATTTTTGCGTATTATATTGGACTGCGCAATTCAATTTCAAACAACACACACTTTTTTACCCTGAACAGGGTATATTAAGTTTGTCCGATGTTTGTAACACCCAGAAAGAAGCGTCGGAGACCCTATAAAGTATATATATAAATGATCAGTATGTTGAGCTGAGTCGATTTAACCATGTCGAACTATATACGAACTAGTCCCTCAGTTTTTAAAATATCCTTTTGAAATTTTGCAAACGTCATTTTCAAGAAGCTGCTCATTTGTCGCAACGGCCGATATTGGACCACTTTAACATATAGCTGCCATACAAACCGAACGATCGGAATCCAGTTCTTGTATGGAAAACTTTCACATTTGACAATGTATCTTCACCAAATTTGGTATAGATTATTTTCTAAGGCAATAATGTAATCTCCGAAGAAATTGTTCAGATCGGATTACTATAGCATATAGATTTCATACAAACTGAACACATAGTTACTAAAAGAAATGCACCTGTGAAGGGTATATTAGCTTCGGTGCAGCCGAAGTTAACGTTTTTTCTTGTTTTCACATACTTACTTAACAATTGATATTTGCTGCTTCTGATGATATTGCTGCTGCTGCTATTTCCAATTCGTTCTGATTTCCAATGCTATAAAAACAAATGAAGTAATTATTTGCAAATTATTAAAGAAAAAATCACGTAAAATTCATTTACTTACCTTCTTGTTGTACGAGCCTCCTTTACGATGGTACGATCACAAATGACATGCGTCTTTCAATCGAAAACAATTATGTTTTCTCCTTCGCACTCCTTCAAATAAATCAAGAAATAAAAGAAACTTTTTTTCATCGCATTTAGGTAAACAAAAAATAACCCGAAAATAGTTGTATTGAAATATTTGACAAAAGTGGGTAGCCGTGGCTGGCAAGGTATACATATATACATATGCCTCATAATTGTTTTTGTAGGTGTGATGCATTTGTTTTGGTTACAGCGAATATGTGGTTTTGCAGCAAACGCTCGTTGAGTGCGATTGACGACTCCCAAATCGTTGTGCTACAATTCTTTGATCACTAACGTTCGGAAATCATTCTAGCATATGATGCGTGAAAAGTGGCGGTTTTATGGTCTACAAGCGTACCAATGGTGGCAACATCAACCCTTTGTCTCTCGATATTTCTTGTATTGGTTTTATCGCTCTTGATCACTGATCGCTGTTTCTCAAATGCTTTTGATATCTCTAAGCCAGTATATACATACATAGTTGCATATTTAACGCTTAACGGTTCTGTATCTTCATGGCTTTTGTGCGACACAAGTTTCAGCTCATTTGTTTGTGAAATCGTTATTGGATCGCATCGCATACCCAAGATTGATGTACACACAGAATTTACAGAGGTTGCTTAGAAATAACTAAGATCATATAGCCTTGACGGTAGCGTTAATCCGGATTAACTGTGCACTTAATCAGATCCAAATTTGTAGGTGACAGACGGCAGCTATGCGAGTTTGAAACTCTCGTAAACAGCTGATTGTCAATTTTATATTTTTTTCCATGAAAATGGATAGAAGATAAACATTTTCGGTTGTTAGCCGACCAATTTTTACAAAAACATATCAACACGTTAATTTTAAAACTGCATCATAACATAACATCATTACATAAAACTTCTTGTTTTATTATTGAAAATTTGAAAAAAAAAAAACAGCTGTCGGTGTTGCTTGTTTTTCACTCGCAATAGATTAAAATTGGCCATTTTTAACAATGATTGCCAATGAAAATGCAGCTAACTCTCTAAAATTTTGAGGATTAAATGGGAGTTAGCAACGGGGTTATCTTCAATAACTCCTGAACAAATCCGGATTAATGCTGCCGTCTGTCAATGCTTGCTTTGCACTCGGGAGCCTTTTCCCGCGGCGCACCAGCAAGCGTAGCGTATTTGGAGAATTTCTTACCTCTAACTTAATATCTAACCTAAAATGATTACACACATATAATAACACATTAGACTTTTACTCTTTGTAATTTTGAATTGTATGGTATTTGAGATAACAACTGCCAGATGCAAGGGTCACAATAATATGTTGTTTAGCTGTTTAGTCGAGGCTCGGTCGTGCGGCTGGTGGAAATCTCCAGTCAATTGCTTGATTAATATCTTCAAATATCTTAAGTGATTAAGCGGTCTTATATAAAATATATAATATATAAACAAATCTCAAAACTCCCAAAAAACAGTTAACGCCACCATTTTCTTAGGAAACAGTAAATAAAAATATTAACGTAGTAGATCTTTAAGTGAGCATTCAACTAAATTTCATTGCTATTTTTTGATTTTTAAACCCAGTAGAAAACTTTCCCTTTCACAAATTTACTACTTCAGTATTGCAACAACTTCGTCTCGGTACTACTTACCTATGTGTAGAGTACATTTGACAGAAAAATTCCTTGAATTGTGACTTTGATGTACGAATAAAGACACAAATAAACAGTTTCTAAGCAAAACTTTTTATACCCTGAACAGGGTATATTAAGTTTGTCACGAAGTTTGTAATACCCAGAAGGAAGTGTCGGAGACCCTATAAAGTGTATATAGAAATGATCAGTATGTTGAGCTGAGTCGATTTAACCATGTCCGTCTATTGGTTTGTCCGTCAGTCTGTCCGTCTGTGTATATACGAACTAGTCCCTCAGTTTTTAAGATATCGTTTTGAAATTTTGCAAACGTCATTTTCTTTTCAAGAAGCTGCTCGTTTCCCGCAACGGCCGATATTGGACCACTTTAACATATAGCTGCCATACAAACCGAACGATCGGAATCCAGTTCTTGTATGGAAAACTTTCACATTTGACAATGTATCTTCACAAAAGTTGGCAGAAGTTATTTTCTAAGATAATAATTTAATATACGAAGAAATTGTTCAGATCGGCTTACTATAGCATATAATTGCCATACAAACCGAACGATCGCAACCAAGGGTTTGTATGAAAAATTTTCGCATTTGACGTGGTATCTTCACGAAATTTGACATGGATTACTGCTTAAGGTAATAATATAATCTCCGAAAAAAATGTTCAGATCGGATTACTATAGCATATAGCTTCCATACAAACTGAACACATAGTTACTAAAAGAAATGCATCTGTGAAGGGTATATTAGCTTCGGTGCAGCCGAAGTTAACGTTTTTTTTCTTCTTTTCAGTCAGTTTGTGTGGCAATTTTATGTTAAAGTAGTGATGTACATATGTATACCCTGAATAATAATTCATGGCGAATTTCGTGAAGACATTAGTCAAATAAAGAGGTTTTTTATACAAAAACTTGATGATCGTTTAGTTTGTATGGCATATAAGTATATTCTGTAGTGGTCTGATATCGGAGGATTCGACAAGTGAGCAGCTTCTTTGAAAGAAAAGGATGAGTGAAGAATTTCAGAATGACATCTCAAAAACTGACATTGAACATTCGTAATGTGATTCAATTTAAACATTAGGTTAGGCATGACAAAACAAGTACAGTAGAGGCCCGCTAATTCGGATCAATTAAAACCGGTCCCTATCCGGAATATAAGTAAATCCGGGTTACCAAAGACATATCAGAACTATGTATTATGAAAAAATATTTATAAATTTCTGTTTGTTTATTATAACAAATAACACACATGTTCCAAAAAACAAAAAAAACTTAAACCAATAAAGCATAAAAGCGAATGTAGTGAATAATAAACATGTGATCCGGATTAGAGAATATGGATAGAGAATTTCGGTCCGGATTACAAGGGACATAATAGGAATTTTGAGTTTTTTTAACCCTCTCAAGATTACAGTGGAATCCGGATTAGGCCATGTCCAGATTAGCGCGCCTCAACTGTATACTGATATCATCAAAAACATGCAGCGAACACTCTTTAGAACAGTCAACTCAAGCTTATCAGCGTGCTAGCAATGTGTGTTCCGGATTCTGATAGCTATTATGATAGATAGATTGATAGATATACACGTATTTCAATATAAGTCTTAGTCAAAGCACTAATTTAGGACTTCTGAAATGCTAAATTAGCATTTCTGACTTTCTCGAAAAGTAAATTTTTATTGGTCCTATACTTACCAATTTGTGAACAAGCAAATTTTAGAAAAAAACTCATTCGCGTCAGCAATTCGTAAACAGTTAATCGCATGAGTACCTAGACGTAGAGTTCGCCGTTTCTCGAATTTCTACCTAGTATATTTTATTGGGGTATGTATTGAGTGTGAAATTTCACTTTCTGAATGAGCATTTGTCTGAAAATAATCTTTCTTTGATAAACATACGTTTCCAGGTATTCCCAGGAAGCACTTTAAAAACAGCTTAGGGTAATTTTGGTTCATTCGATTGAATCTGAAATAGCGGAAAGGGTAAGCTTAAGCATAAGCTTGCAGGCATTGAAAATTTATTTAGTTACTATGTCAACGTCTTTTCAAAGGTGGTGCGAATACTTCTTCAAGGTACTGTATATACGTAAACTTTAAAGTGTTTCGTTATACACGCACAATAACAATGATTGTACATAGAAATATGTATTTATACGTATGCATGTAAATGAGTTGACTTAATTTATACGTTCGATTCACTGATTTGTCGTTTTGTTCTGTTTGTGTTGTTGTTAGCCTTTTACGATCGCGTCAATGAAAGGTATGTGTTGGCTCGATGCTTTGCTCAATTCGTCAGTACAAGCAATCGCTCGAGCCATTTTTAACCCTGGCTCTTTTACTTAGCATGTCACTATACATACATACACATCCACGCGCACACGCCCATACATACGACAATACATAGTATGTATGTAAGTCTATTTCGCATGTATTTTAATTTCACTTTGCATTTCAGTCCACCATTCTGTGCGAGTGCTTTTATTCTATGTGAATGCGCGTTTATTATTGTTGTTTGAGTTGTTGCTGTTCATGTAGATATGTATTTGCCGTTTAATCGGCGTTTTTATTTCATGCTGCCACAGCGTTCATTTAAACTTGGTCCATTTTGATTGAATTGAAAAACGCATAACTGCCTCGGCGATGGCCCCAACAATACTCTACTTGAACTACGTCCATTACTTGCTTCGCCAACCGCTGATCGTGCCAGTCTTGAGTTCGCTTCGTGTGCTTTTGCCCTCACATCTGTCATGGGCATGTGTGTGTGCATGTACTTTGGGGTTTTCAAAGTTGATTGGAGACTTTATTGGCATCAGCGTAGAGGCGGTGACAATAACAAACCGCCGGGAATATCGGCTGAAAAGCATTTTATTCGAGAATGCCAAACACAATCAGGGGCTCACTACTCATCATATCAAGTATAACAACAACAAAAATAAAATTATGAAATTAAATTGCTGGTGAGTTTTATCAAGAGCCATTACGCCATTTCAGAGCCAGACTCGCGCTCGATCTGGCGTCAAAGCCTGATCGCGGCCAACCACTCGGCCGCCATATGTGCGCCGGGCTCTTTCGAGGCATCGTTATCAGCTTAAATACATAAATGGTCGTAAATGTGATGACACACAGATATAAATACACACACACATCCAAATGAATTTAAGCAAGTAAAGCGTTTGCTTTAGGGTGGCAACGGCTGAGGTGGCGCTGGTGTTGGGGTACTTTCATGCCAAGCCAACTGTAATGCACGAGCACTCGGCATCAGTTTGTTCAAATGCCTTAGCACACACGCAAGAGTATGTGTGTGTATGTATTTAGAGTGCCCGCTGTTCGCAATAAGCACAATACCGTCGGTTGTAGTACAGTCAATTAAGTTAGCTGCATGGCTGGAATGTTTTGCTACTTATTGTTGTTTTTAATCTCGTCTTCCTGTGGTACTTTTCCCATTTAGACATTTAAAGCGTATTTAAATCGATTTAATTTGCGCTTCGCGTGTGTATGTACATACATACATACATATGTAGATTATGTGAGCTCAAACTCATTGTATGAATGCTAGCGATCTCATGGAATTTTTCACCGTTAAGTAGCGGTTTAATTAGCGGTATGGTAGAATTTTCGTATTCGAACTGTACTAGAGGGCAATTCAGCTTTCCACCTAAGGCTTAAGCCCCTGTTCTGTGTACTTGTCTAATTCTACATCTTGCTAATTTGTCAATATTGACAATTTATCAAAGTTTTTCTGCGCTGTGTCGCATTTGAAAAGCTCTTTTCTTGATAAATTGATTATTGATTCATTGAGCGATAATACTTTTTTGGAAATTTTTCATTGAGGAACTGGTCCCAAATGACAACAAGAAAACTGCAAGAAACTGCTTGGCAGCTTTAAACTTCTGTGGATACGACACATTTTGGGTAGTGAAGGCAACAACAAACAAGCAGAAATCGGCTGTTTCTGTTTACAAAATTTAGTTCACCACACGTGTTGAGAAAAGCCGTGAGTTTTGAAGCTGTATACTTTATAAAGATTGCCACAGAATAACAAAAGCTTTTTACTTAACAAAAATTTTGATAATTTGTCAAGTGTGCAGAATATAGGGGTTAGTCCAACAGTTTCACATATTGTGGAGAGGAATAAGTCTCCTCGTTGTTTTGACTTTCTATGCGAAAGTATATTCATATATATATTCATAAGATACTTTAAAACAACCGAACATTGTGTAAATAGCAGATTTTTATGTACATATGTCAAATCATTGTGAGTTCTGAACAGTCTATGGATGAAAATCGTGTTTTCTAATCAAAAGTAAATAAGAAACAATATTTTAAATAATAGACTGAAGACTTCGGTATTCACTTAAACTTCACATTCTCTAAACGCAATACCGTTATCATAATATTTGACTTTTCTTCCTGTGTCGTATAAAATATGCATTAAATGCTAAGCTCAACAGCAGTTTAGTACAAAACATTTTTCACCACCGCATAAAACTCATTTCCGGTTGCATCCATTAACTATTTTCGAGACCTACATAAATTAGGTAATCCGAATTGCGTTGCCTAGCTTTGTGACACAAATGCGGCAGTTACATACATATGTATAAATGCCTTAGCATTCTTCAAAAACAACAGAATTCTATTTCCAAACGTGCATTAGAATAGTTTCTGCAGATTTGCTACACAATTCGTAATATAAAAAAAAGCGAGCAGTTGGCAGAGAGTAAAAAGTGTCGCCGGAAATATGTTGCGTTGATAACATGGCAGAAACAGCAGCAAGAGCAGAGTGCCAAATAACAAAGGCAAGAACAAGAATCTTAAAAAATCGTACACATAAATATATAGAAACGTCGGAAAGCGTCCGTCCAACCGCACTTACGAAGTACACACACTTTCGTCAACACATCTACAAGGGCATTTACTCGCACTTCACAAAAATGTATGTATGTAGATAAAAAAATTAGTTTAAGCAGGGTCGATTTATGACTCCGCAATCAGGCGATAAAGCATACTCTGAAGATATAAAATAAGAATAATTTCGAATACCTTTCAATTAGGGTTCCGATTGACACGATTTTATTGGTTTGATTTTGAGTTTGAGGAGCCAAAATGATCATAGTATAAAGGAAATCCGATCTTAGATCTTTTGGTAATGAAAAATACAAATACATACATACATATATTGTAAACAAGCCTAATCTCGGTCTAAGAGAAGTTAGAGGATATATTCAGATGCTGCTTGTGTGGTTGTACATTTGAACCGATTGATCGAAATGATTATTTAGTTTTGAGTTATTGCTGAGATTTGTCAGTAAAAAGTTCTTCTTTATTAGCGTAGACACCACTTATGCGGTTATAGCCGAGTTTACAACAGCGCGACTCCTTTTCCCTGTTTGGCGCCAATTGGAGATTCCAATTGTAGCCAGGTCCTTCTCTAGCTAGTCTTTTTAACGGAGTGAAAATCTTTTCATTGTTTTTTTTACGTGCCGGGTCCAAAGAGTTAGTTAGGATATGAATATAACAATTATCGATTAGTAAATTATCTCTATTCAAACACGGCGGCGAAGAACTAATAGGGAGCATGCATCAGCTTCTTTGTAAAATATGGTCGGACGAAAGCATGCCCAACGATTGGAATTTAAGTGTGCTATGCCCAATCCATAAAAAAGGAGACCCCACAATCTGCGCCAACTACCGTGGGATTAGCCTCCTCAACATCGCATATAAGGTTCTATCGAGCGTATTGTTAAGATTAAAGCCCAAACAAACTGATTGGACCTTAAGTGTGGCTTTGGAAAATCAACAACCGACCAGATATTCACCATGCGCCAAATCTTGGAAAAGACCCGTGAAAGGAGAATCGACACACACCACCTCTTTGTCGATTTCAAAGCTGCTTTCGACAGCACGAAAAGGAGCTGCCTTTATGCCGCGATGTCTGAATTTGGTATCCCCGCAAAACTAATACGGCTGTGTAAACTGACGTTGAACAACACGAAAAGCTCCGTCAGGATCGGGAAGGACCTCTCCCCTATCGTGCGACGAGCTGCAGAACTAAACAGAGAAGGTACCATCTTCTATAAGAGTGTACAGCTGTTGGCGTATGCCGACGATATTGATATCATCGGCCTCAACACCCGCGCCGTTAGTTCTGCTTTCTCTAGGCTGGACAAGGAAGCACAGAAAATGGGTCTGGTAGTGAACGAGGGCAAAACGAAATATCTCCTGTCATCAAACAAACAGTCGTCGCACTCGCGTGGTGTCACTGTTGACAGTCATAACTTTGAAGTTGTAGATAATTTCGTCTATTTAGGAACTAGCATTAACACCACTAATAATGCCAGCCTGGAAATCCAACGCAGGATTGCTCTTGCCAACAGGTGCTACTTCGGACTGAGTAGGCAATTGAAAAGTAAAGTCCTCTCTCGACGAACAAAAGCTAAACTCTATAAGTCGCTCATAATTCCCGTCCTGCTATATGGTGCAGAGGCTTGGGCGATGACAGCAAAAGATGACTCGACGTTACGAGCTTTCGAGAGAAAAATTCTGCGAAAGATTTATGGTCCTTTGCGCATTGGCCACGGCGAATATCGCATCCGATGGAACGATGAGCTGTACGAGATATATGACGACATTGACATAGTTCAGCGAATTAAAAGACAGCGGCTACGCTGGCTAGGTCATGTTGTCCGGATGGATAAATACTCCAGCTCTGAAAGTATTCGACGCTGTACCCGCCGGGGAAGCAGAGGAAGAGGAAGACCTCCACTCTGTTGGAAGGACCAAGTGGAGAAGGACCTGGCTTCGCTTGGAATATCCAATTGGCGCCACGCAGCGAAAAGAAGAAACGACTGGCGCGCTGTTGTTAACTCGGCTATAATCGCGTAAGCGGTGTCTACGCCAATTAAGAAGAAGAAGAAATTATCTGATCGGAGAATCGTTGGCAAATGAAAACTTATATTGCTTAGAATTGCAATTACTCATTTGATACCGTTAAATCAAAAACAAGTTGTGAATGGACTTTGGAACTGTAATTAACTGGATTGAAGAACTAGATAGAACTATTCATCTCAAGGTGATCGAATTGTTTTTTCGTCATCATAGACTATTTCCAGACATTTTTCTTTAACTGAGTAATTTTTTTTTTTTTAGTATCGGAAAAACATCAACGAAACAAGCAAATCTTGCCTACTATGAACACTGGCAAAAGTTTCTTCTGCTGAGAAAAACCTCCTTAATGTATGTATATGTATACCTTTGTGTGTGTACATGTCTAAAGTGGTAAGGCGTTTCGCGTTTTTATCACTGCCCAGGCAGCCTTGCAGCGTGGTCCAGAACAGGCAGACCAAGCCAAGTTCGAAGAGATACTTGTGACGGACCGACAGTTCTTATTTGTGTATGTTTGTTGTGGTAACCGTATGCATGAATAGCTATGTATTTATATACATATATGTGTGTACGCCTCACACTACTAAAAATTTATGCGCATGCACACAAGTACATCACTCCACTTGAACGCTGTAAATACAAGGCGAGAGGGCGTGCGTCAGCGCGAGCAAAATGCCACTTGGCCGAGATTAAAAATTGACAATCCCGGCAGCAGCAGCAACGAATGAGCACAAGGAGAAGGGCGCAACATTTCCCTGTGTCGGAGAGTATAAAGGAAATGCTGTAAAAGAGCAACGATACAAAGCACAAAGATCAGGGTGAATTGTGGCACGACAGCTTACACAATTGACGGGAGAGTACGAGATTTAAACCTTAAAAAAAGTTCCAGCGTTACAATGTATGGCTAGAATTGTGTAAAACTATCTATCTAACTATCTTCGACCACTCATCCTGTTTTTAAATATCATTAAATTCCAAACTTTATGTATGTCAATATTTATATCAGAATAATTTATGCAACATTAATTTCGCAGTTAGTTTATGATATTTTGTTATCCCGAATTTTATGTTTCCAAAAACTTCGAGATCGAAAACCTTTTATTTCACTTTGCGTCCTTAGTAAACACAAGGACTTCAAGTTTAAAGTTCCAACTGATATTTCGGAATGAAAAACAAAACTATTTCGATTGTATTCTTCGTAAATACTTGACTGAATCGACTACAGCTACATGAATTGTACTTAACAATACGTTACTTTTGTGTTTTGAAATCACAACTTGCGCTCATTTATCAGTTATTACCACGAAATATACATATACATATATCTGTAGGTACGGATATACCGTTTTCTTGGTCTAAAAATAGCATAAAAATGCAGCTGTGGCAGAAGAAGGAAATTCAGTCAATATCAAAGGCAAACAGAGACGTCAACAGATAACGAACTTTAACACATGTACAACAACTGATTTGTATATATTTACATATTATACATACATATATGTTTGTACATACATATATATATACATATAGCCGTATGGCTGCTTGTGGATTCGTTTTTCAACACATGTTGTAGGACTAATGCCTGCCAGCACAGATCCTTGTATTCTGCCATTCTAACACGGTTTTCCTTGCCCAATCGATTTTCCTTAGAGGAATTTGAAGTTCACAAAAAAACATTTGTAATATGATATTTTTCCTCGACTACATACATACAAACATTCACTCCAAACATGTCATGCCTGGTTTTTAAGTGTTCCACCAAGTTCGAATTGAATATGCCCTGTAACGGCAGTTGAAAGAGGTAGTATTTGAAAATTTTCCTATTTTTAAGACCAATGCGCGAGTGACAAGCCAGTTTTGAAGACAGCTGATAGGAAATTTAAAGTCATAAACACATCTGTGAATCCATACATGTAAAATATATTTACTAATAAATAGAATAACATGCTGATATACGTATATTATATATATCTATAATAATTATTACATGGGCTTACCGCTATCTCGTGGGAATTTTCTAAACTTTTTGATAAAACTGAAGTTCCGTGGTTCTTGTGGTTTTCTAGACGCAATTGCATGTTAATACTTTCGAACTGCAATTATTTTTTTTTTCAAGTCAATGTAAATTCTTATCATTTGTGGTATGAGAACTGAGAACCAGGAATCCATGGGAACCAAAATATTTAAATGTATCTATACAAAAATTATATATATGTATATATCATCGAAAATTGCTTTATTGTTTTTAAAAATATTCTGCCTCTCTGTTTGAGGTGTCTCCGAAATATGGGTTCTGAACTTCCTCTTACTTTAGTTTTTCGCACCGGAATGAAAAGAAGCCAGGACTTTACGGTGGATGACTCGTCAAATCGATGTTTCAGTATATGTATGAGAGCTAGCATTGTCACGGTGAAGAGTGATCCGTCTTCGGTGGTTGGTTTTCCTGATTTCTTGAAAGATAACTGGAAAAATAATGGTTGTGTATCACTCAAAAGTTACTGATATGAGTTTTCCTAGTGGTATGGTTTCGACATGTTCAGTTTTTCCATGAGAAGAGACATTGCTTGGAATGCAGCTTATTTTGAAACACCCATTCAGTCGGCTGCCATTTTCTTTCGGACTCATACTCGTAAATCCACGATTCATCACCTTTCACGATGTTACAGACATGTTTCGAAGCACTGTTATCGTATTTTTTAATATTTGTCTCGACCAACCGACACAAGCATTTTTATGATCAGTTGACAAATTATTTGGAAGAGATGAATATTTTAAGTTACTGTAAACAACACAAATAGCGCTCGCTAGTATGTATAGCATCACAAATGTCGAACTTTATGATAAAGTTGTGAGTTGTTAGCTTACAACGATAGGGTTTTCCAATCCCGTAATATATATTGGTTGTTTTCCCTACCGCTGATTGAGATTTCAATGCACAGGATTGCTTCTTCGACAACCCAACTACTTACCAATTTTGATATATTCTATGGGCTATAAAGGTGCCATTGAAGTTTCTCAAGATATTTTACTAAGTTCGGTCAAAGTCTTACGTCTCCCATGACTTAAGTTTATTATAAACCCTTAAACATTTTATTAAGCTCTACACATACACATATACATATGTACATAGATATGTATAAATTTTATGGATACATATTACGTAGTTTAAGTGGACTCTCCAAAAATGAAATTTCTAATCTTTTTTCTCCCTTTCTTCTTTTTTTCCACTTTTCTCCCACATTTTCTTCACATCTTTGCAGAGGCGGTTCGCACGCAGCTGAACAGGCGGCCATTGGCCTTAATTTGAGCGCATTCTCGCAGCACTTAAATAATAATAACAACAACAAATCGGCACTGAAACTCAACGCATTGCACTCGTCTTTCAACGAGAGTGCACTGAATTTGTCGAAATGCGCACCGGGCCTGAATATGAGCCATGAAGACTACTATTACTATGTGAAATCGGAAATGGATCTGTCAGCAGCGCATGCGGGTAGCAACGGCATTGGTGGTGGTGGCAATGTAGCTGTGCCCATACATCCACTGCCGGCGCATCAAACACAGCAACAGCAGCAACAACAATCACACAGCGCTGCGCATGACAGCCGCGTTTCGTCCACGCGCAATGACAGCACCACGCAGCACAGCAACACTTTCGACGATCTTGACGCATCATCGGTACGCAGCGGCGACGAAGCCTCCATGCGTAATGCGGACATGAGCAATCAGGGTTCCGACGAGGTGGAGGAGCTGGAAGCCATAGATGCCGATTTTCCCTATCCCCTCATACTCGACGCCAATTCCCCGCGTTCCATGAGCGCAGCAGGCGGCAATGGCAACATTGGTGGCAATGCTGTTGGTTGCAGTGGCGCTTTGAAACGTAAACGACGTGACCTCAACGGTGACGGCATGGACGATGGTGCTGCGGATGACGAGGATGACTACGAGGGCCAGATGATGCAACAGCATCGTCATTTGCGCCAACAAAATGGCGGTATGGGCGGCGGTGGTGGCGGTGGCATGAATGGCTGTATGCTGGATATGCCGCCACCGCAGACGGTGCGTGAGGTGTTGAACTCCAAATTTTGCGGCTTCATTTCGGCGAAACTCAATAGCATGGAAGACACGGAGGCGGATAATTTAATGAACAAAATACTCATGTTGTTGGTGCAGACGCAAACGAGCGAAGTCAAATAGGCGCTGGAGTGTGATACAAGTATTGGGTAGCAGCGTGTAGCAAATGCGATGCCAACTGCTTTCCATAAATGTATGTGTGTGTGAGTATGCAGTTACTTTTACGGGAAACGTGGTGTCAGACATTTCTATAAGATATTTTTTCAAACAAGTATTGAAATTATTCAAAAGCCATATTTTTTAGTTTTATATATAAAAGTTAGCTCTCACATACAAGTATATTCTACTTTGCTGGATGTGGTTTTTTTGTAAAAATGTTGTATATTATTTAATAATGCTTCTAGGTTTAAGTTTATCCCGTTATTAGCACATTAGCTCTCTAATTAAATGCTCAAAATGAAGAAATTAAAAGCGATCGACATGCCTAACTTCGTCAGTGGGTTGAAATACAATTTGCTCAAAATGAAATTTGTGTTTATTATTTTATTCAAATAAATAAACTATATTAAATAATAATAATATGCTTAAGTTTATTATAATTTGTTCGAAACACTAAAGCAATTTCAAACTTATATCGAAATATTAGTTAAAGGTCTGAATAAATAAAATATTAAATTTTCAGTTCGTCTTCTTATTATTTATTTATTTTTAGAGAAATAGGAATATTTTATAATTTTTTAATATTTTACTTCTATTTTGAGTTCGGTTCGATTACTAATTCTCAAAATCTACCTGATCAAATGGTAATTGACAAATAAATAAATTTCGATTTTCAAACACTTTTGTAAACATCATCGATTTCATTATGATCTTTACTGAAAAAATTATGGTTCCTACCCCCTTTATCCGCAAAGAAGTCGAAAAATAAAACAAAATAGCAGATTTCATAAATTATTTATTGTTAAATAAAGCAACTATTGTAAGAAGCGATCAAAAATATAGTTTTAAATTAAAACTGTATCTGAATTTCAGTTCTTATTCTAGATATTTTAAAACTCAATGTCACACAAATTGTTTTCTTGAAATGATATTAAGACAATAATTTTTATCAATTAGTTACTCATTGTTTATTTAAAGATTTTAATATAAATTTCTTGGACTCATTTAAATTTCGTTTTCGATAATTTTTACTTTTTCAATTGGTAATATTTTTTTTAATTCACGGGCGAAATAGCGTACGGAGAACAATTATAGAAAAAATTATTTCTGAACAATAAGAAAATGTGGACAAAATACTAAAAAAGTAAATTATAAAACACATAACGAAACAGTAATATTAAAACAAAAACCAACTTAAAACAATAAAATTTTAAAAATTTAATGCTTTAAATTTTCAGAAAAAATTATAGTAGCTACAGTTTAAAACAAAAATCTGAATTATTAAAACTGAAATACAATTTAGTTTAATAAAAAGTAATTATGAAAAATTAACAAATTTAAACAACAACAATAAAAATGCTGTTTACAAAAATTAATAATTTGAAGTTGAGGTAAACATTTATAGTAATTATTTTTTCGAATAAGTCATTAAATCTGAAGCATTTATTTTTGTCAAAAATTATATTTATTATCATAACAAATGTGTATAAATAATTTTGCAGATTAACGAAATTGCAAGTTATACAAGTTTGAATATTTTTATAATCAAGAGATTTTCGAAATACCAAAAAGAAACTTAAAAGCATTTTTTAACTCATCAATTTACAAAATATTACAAAAAAACCCATATTCCTATACGAAAAGTTATATAATTTACAAAAGTAAAATATAAAAGTAAAGAATAAATGAAACAAAATTATTAAAATATGATATACAAACATGTAGCTTCATAATTCTAAGTTCCAATAACGTAACAAAAGCTATCTTTCAGAGAATGTTCATAGCATCTTAAAACAATAGAATGCTGAAAATATCAACTAAGTGTTTGAAAAGTAGAAAAGTTTAAAGTATTAGTTATAATGCTTAATTTTCTAATTAAAAAAATAAAAATCCTGTTAATATTACGGTTGTATTGAGCTTGCCATATATAATATTTACATAGTTTATTTATAAAAAAATCGTACACAAATTTACTTTGACTGTACTTTGAAACAGCGCTTGCGCCAAAGAGAGACTTCAGAAAATGTGAACTGCAATTCAATGTTGCACTGTTTTCTACAAAAATTGAGGTTTTGTATGCTCTAATGCCAAAAACTTGCCATACCAAATTGAACAACAAATTAATTAATATAATTACTCTTTAAAATTTGGAAACTGAAGTAACAGTTGATTAACATTGAAATTAATTTGTTTACAGTATAAAGACCTATAAGAAATCAACTCAGCTCTTACTGCAAATATTAATTGTTAAAATTGGCTCGAGTTAGGAGAGTCATTTTGTTTTTATCAACCTGCTTTCTCTTAGAATAAAAATTATTTTAATTAAACTAATTTGAGAACATAGCTTTCTAAACTATTAAAGACATAATTAAAACAAATCTTAATATATTTTCCAACTTTTTCATTAATTCCGAAAGGAAAAAAATCCGTAAGAGAACGAAATGTGAACGAAATTGTTAATGTCTACAATCGTAACCTTAGACATGAAAATATATGTATATGTATATGTAAGCCACTATAACATTAATTATAAACAAATGCCAAGTTAATTGCCATAACTATTCTAGAAAAACGACATATCAATACATTTAAAATATATTTTCTAAAATATCTAATTATGATAAAATAAAAGTTGAAATATTTTCTTTTCTAAGTTTTGTATGTTGAACAACTTTACACATAATACATATGTTATGTTATTAGTGTATAATCCCAGTAATCAAAAGTTGATAACTACTCATACATATAAGTGAAACTATTATTATATAATATGAAAATATATTAATTATTATACATTTTATAAATCTAAAAAGTGCTGTTTCTATATCTGGTGAATGTGAATATGCCACATGCGGTTTCCAACTCACTTCAGTTGAAATTTTGCAATCTGATCTAACAACAGCACAAGCCAAAAATGGAAAAGTTGAGTTAATACAGTTTTACAACTTTTTGATGAGTAAACAAATACTCTAATACCAAATCGCATATTGTTGTTAAAAATAGTCTTCTTGTCGTCTTTGACTATGTGACTGCTTATGAGACTGCAAAAGAAATAGTTTTTATTGAAAAGTGTTAGTATTCTGAAAGTTTAAATTAGTTTCCCACTTATTTTATAATGCAATGAAAACTTAAACGGACGCTGCATTAAGCGGACATCTCCATTAACAGTGCACGTTGGCCGCTCCTAACATTTTTTGGTGGTTATTAAGGATAATCTTTTAAGCGTACAACGATATTAACCGGATTGAAAGGCTGGTCTTGCCAGTGTCCGCTTATGGGCGAGTTTGCGGTATTTGTATACAGGTATCGATAGCAAGGCGGCGTTCTTGCGCCTATGTTATAAATCTTCTACACAGCTGACCTCCCAGTGATTAATTCGGACTCCATAACCTATGAAGATGACACTGCAATACTGTTGGCGTCGAGTAGCAATTCTACTGCCGTCCCCAGAAAACTGTAAAGGTAACTGCCCGCTCTAGAACCGTGGCTCACCAATTGGAATATTGGTGTCAGGAAAGACACTTTGCTGACTAATATTTTTGTTGAAGTTAAACACAATAACGTTTATTTAGCAAAAAAATTTACAGTAAAGGATAAAAAACTATATATTTTTAATTTTAATTTATTTTAATCAGATATTTTGTATAAATACATACAAAGGAGAAATATTTGTTGAGCTTGTAGAGAAGAAGCCAGAGACTGGTCGAGGTTATGTGCAATTTGGCGCCGTAAAAATAAAATTAAAGTACCGTGAAAAGTGTTTCGTGTAAAGAGCCAATATAATCTTTGTTTCCTAGACATATATTTTTTAAGTAAAATACAATTTTTTAAAGGTTTTAGCAAAAAATAGTTGAACATCATAATACCAAAAAAGATTTGGGTTCATCTGAAGTTCAACTGATTTAATTTCAATTTTACTGAGTGGACCTGAAAACCGTAACGGTAGTATAATACATTGATGGTTTTATAATAAAACTGGGGCTCTCAAGGCGCTAGGTCAAGCTAAGTATTAAAGGAAGTAAAGGGCCATTCTCATTAAGTAAATCTAAAGACTGTCAAGACGTGGGGTCTTGTTAAAAAAAACTTATTTACTCGGAATACCAATGGGTTATATGTGTCTACTCAAAAATGGTTAACTTTACTTTAGGTAAACTACGTGGGCACGCAAAATTTCCGTCTTTCATTAATTTATAAGACATCAGAGCAAAACCAACCACTGGATAACGAAAAATCCAGATCTTTGAGAAGCATCATGACTTTTGACAAAGATATTATAAACCCGCCTTCACTTTTTTGAAATAAGGTTAAATTACCTCCATTGCACATCGAACTGGGGCTTATGAAGCAATAGCAAGGCATTAGATAAAAACAGGTCCGTGTTTAGTACATCTTTCAAGAAAGTTTCCCGGTTTAAGTAATGAAACACTAATAGCTGGTGTTTTTAATTACCCGTGCGAGATCTCGAAAACTATATAAGTCTAAAGTAGACTTTTTTGTTTGATCCCCATATTGTAATGATTTTTTTATCCTATCAATTTCATTTAAACATTGGGTTTTTGAAATAACATATACTTTCCCAATCTTGTTTTATATTTTTATTAATATTAAACAATTTAATAATTTTTCGACGAACATCTAAATTTTTACAACGAATTTGTTTTTACCTTTTCATGCAATGTTATTCGGCACGGCAGTTTTAGTACTGGTAGGCACCGAATTTGCGGACTTACACGATGTTTTTTCCGAAAAGAATCGGGTATGAAGTGTGATTAAATTTGAGTTATTATACGAAAGAACATTCTTTGGCATTTATTTTTTGAAGATTATCTCTTTCAAATGTTGGTCGCGGCTACGTCTCAGATGTTATACCCATTGAGTCCAATTTTTGAAGTCTCGTTCGACCATTTCGATTCATAAAGAGATGCTGCTGTAATCTCTACAACGTTAATATACAAATTCTAAAGACAACAGTCTTCAAATTTCCGATAGAATGTCGGACGATTTCTTTGAATTAGGACTTCTACGATCTAAGTACTTGAAGTACGGAGTATGCGTACATATGTACATATATTAGAAAAGAATAAATATACTATACCCTATAAGAATAAGAGAAAATGGTAGATTACATCCGTATTTTTACAATTTGCAAAATTGCTTAAACTGGATCATAAGACCCTTAAAGATCGACAAAACTCTCTAAGCCTGTCACAAATCTGTTGAAACAGCTAATATTAGTTTCGGGAATGGTCTTTGGTTCGCCGAAGGTAAGAATCTTACAGGTTTCAGCCTCAGTCTTGCAAAAGCTGGAGAATAGCGGAGAATATGCCTGAATGTTTTCGCCTTACCCTCCTCCATACAACTTTTCCGTCTGGCAATATTTTAAGCCTTACCGCAGAATGGCTATGGAATAGTGTCCAGTAAAAACTTTGCTCAAGCGAGTAGTTTAGTATATCTTTTGCGGGCGCGACGTCAGTGTTAGCACCCAAGACGCCAATGGAGACCCAACAAGTAAGGATGCACCCTCTAGCTAGCTTATCAGTTTTGCAATTTTTTTTATTGATTTTGAAGTAGCTTGAAGCTTTTTCTGGTGAAGACGGCCCCTTCTTTACTAGATTTGAACATATAGTTCAATGTTTGAAATAAACCCAGTTTTGAGCTTTGAATCCAAATTTTTCGATTTGTGAGTCTAGTTTCAAAAATTAACTTATTATGCAATCTGTCGAAAAAATTGGTTTTCTAATTTATTTTTTTATATAAAAACGTAATTAAAATGAAGTCCATTGAAAATCTGCGAATTTATAGAACAAATGCAACATGTTCGCCAAAAACCAATTAGATTTTGAACTAGCAAAGATTTCTGTGAATATACATACGTACATATGTATGTATACATATATGAAGACATTCAGGTTAATACACACCTTGAAGGTTCGTTGAACTCTATTGACGAAATGAAAAGGTGCAACGCTTTCAGAACTACTGTCTGAAATATTCAGGATTCACACCTGTACATCAGCAATCATTCTCGAAACCGCAAATTATTGCTGGTCATTGATTTATTGCGTATCCCAACTGCCACTGGCGTTTACCGTAATGAAGAGCGTGACAAAATCTAAATCAAGTAGTCGCCAGATGTGGCACGCAGCAAGCAGGTAGGCCACTCTTCAGCTACTCGCGCGCACACACACAGACACCAGCGATGGAGATGTTTACCCAACTAACGTCGGCGCATCAGATAGGCAGACCGAACTGAAGACGGAATGTGACGCCTGCGCCAAAAATAGAAAAGGAACCAGGCCTACATACACCAACTTATTTCTTAAATGAAAACAAACAATGCAAACATAATGAATTGTTGTGTACAGATAAGCACCCGAAGGATGTAGGAAATGTTGAAAGAGAGCGAGAAGAATACAGATGTGCGGCAAATGTGCGCCCTTTGTTTAGCCCTTGGCTGGCAGAAACAAACCACGACTAAACAAATGTTGGTAAAAATAAATCCACAAGCAGCAAAACACACTCACACAGCAACTTACAACAAAAAAGTAGCAGTCGCATTTTGTCGACTGCCTGCCTTGGCTCTGACTGAGTCCCTAGTGCGCGTTGGATGAGTGCACGAAGACGAGGTTAATGAATGAAGCGATAGGCAGCAGCAGAGATCCATTGATTTCAAAATAGCCACGATTGAGCGCGCAGCTGCGAAGCCACCACCAACAGCCGCAGCCAGCATCCGAGCCACATCTACCCTTAGCTCATCCGGCTGCCGCTGCACTTTACGCCGTCGTACAACTTTACACACCGCGAAGTAGTGTTTTAGCTGTATTTAATATTTGATTTCTTTTTAATTCGTCGCTGCGCACACGGCTGGCAACAGGAAATCGAGGTAGCGAAATTACCGGCTTGATCGCCGAGTATGTTAGGGGAGACGCTAAGCGCTCACCGCGCTTCACAAACTAGTTTTTCTGCCAGCTTGCCTATCCTTGCCAGCGAATATAATAATTTAGGCGTATAAAAATTTGCTTTACACAGTCGTAGCCCTTTGTGTCTGCCTTGCTTGCTTTGTTAGCGCATAAATTCGGATAAATAAAGTAGCTATTGGCCATTTGGAACAATACGATTTTCGGTTCTGGCTGCATACGCATTTTCTCAGACTCATTCTGCTCATTTTTGCCATCGTTGAGTGTTTGTATTTTTCTTGATTGGGATTGTTTGCTTTGGGGTCTACGAACTTCTTGGAGAAGGAATGTGCAAATTTGGAGTTGAGGCTAGCTGATAAAAATAAAGTTTTACTGCCGCTAGAAAATTGTTTGAAACCGATTATATAAAATAATGGCACAACGCACCGGATATTGGAGGAAGAGAGATTTTAACTTATCAAAGTTATGGACTGTATTTAGTATTGTCAAACTTAAAAAATTATGGATTTTCTCCCAGAGAAGCTGTTCATTTGTCGAAACCCCCGCTATCTAACCACAATAGCATAGAGTTGTCATACGGAACGATCGGAATCAAGCTCTTGGAAGGCATGTTTTGCATTTGTGAAGGGTGTTATAGCTTCGGTCAAACCGAAGTTAAGGATGTTAACTATGAACAGGCAAATAATTCGATATCGGGATGTGTATCTATTCATTTAGACAACGTTGTTGTTAATACTTTGAACCCATTAATGGCTAAACCGATATTACATCGCACAGTTGGCCTACAAATATTGTAACTGTAGAACGCTATTTTGCCTTCCTCTTTAACCAAAGCAGTCTGACCTACTTATATCCATCATTACTACGTCCCTAATGGGTGAGTGTAATCAGATTAAGGACAATTCTCATACTTTGATCATAATAATAATAATATACCGAACGATTACCCTTCTTCTGCCCAAAAGAGCGGAATTAGCTGAGCCATAAAAGGAAAGAGTTTTAAGCTCTGCAATCTTAAGCCGCTCAGGCTACAGAAACAAAAATTTCACCAGCCAAAATTAAGAATTAGGTTAACGAAAGTTTATTATTTCTAAATGTTACTTGTTAAAAGTAGATAAAATAATTTTTGATGGTAAATAGTGAGTCTGTTTGATCAAACGTGCTCGAATGAGTTTTGAAATCGTGACATATACGGCGGAATGGTTCGTTTAATTCAAAATTTGTTCTAGAAAATTTTAAAAGTAAAGGTATTTAAAATTAATATCAGACAACAGCGAAGGCATACAGACTGACCCATTACAAAAAATATTATAACAAGCATTTCCCTGCGATTAGCGAGTGTAGGTAGATTAATTATTTTTATACGATTAGTATATGAGATTTAACCTGGAATCCCAATTAAAATGATTTAGGGCAAAAGTAAAAATTATTTTAACTTCTCCGAATGGCTATTCATAACTAGGGTTCCAAACCACATAAGCATACTCTAGAGAATAGATCTCACCAAATATGTATAAAAATTTGTAGTAAGCGGATACCTAAATTCTTTAGACCAACGTTTAACAAAACAAGAGCGCCATTAGCTTTAAAAACCATGGAAGATGCGTGAAGATTATAATTGAGTTTGGAGTCGATAGTTACTAACAGGTCAACAAACTTACATACTTGCTCCAACCAAAGTTTTGTATTACGTATGAAGTAGGGTCTACAGCTCTAAAGCACATCGTTTTGCATTTTTTAAGGTTCAATGGCATGTCATTTCTAACACACTAAGAAATTAGGTTGTTTAAGTCTGTTTGCAACTGAGATCTTTCGCTATTTGAAGTATATGATTTAAAAAGTTTTACATCGTCAGCGTATAATAAGACTTTTGAATACTCAATAACAGATGATATGCTATTAATAAATAACAAGAGCAGAATTGGACCAAGAGGAACGCCCGAATGAACATTGACTAAATCAGAAAAAGTATCGTTAATAAAACTTGCTGAGTTTTGTTACTAAGATAAGAAGCAACCCATTTTAGAAATATTGGTTGTAGACCAAGAAGATTTAGTTTATTTAAAATAATTGAGTGGTTTATTTTATCAAAAGCTTTACTAAAATCTTCGTACACATATAACATCAGTGTGCTTAATCCCCCTAAAGCTCGTTGATATATGTGTTACAAATTTTAGCAAATTAGTTACTCCAGATTTCTCTTTACGAAACCCGTATTGACAACAAGAAATTAGTGGAGAAATCCAGAAAGTTGTTTACTTTGTTATAATTGCTTCAAAAAGTTAAGGTATTGCTGACAACTTTGCTATTTCCCTATACTTTTCAATGGATAACCCAAATCCACTTTAATGTAAAGGATACAAATGATTTTTTCCATATTTATGGAAATAAGCCTTGCTTAAGAGAAGAGATTAAATTGTTTGGTGTGAAAATTGGACGATGGGCGTGGCACCGCCCAATTTTTGGTGAAACCCCATATCTCGGGACCCGACTGACCGATTTTGACACAATTTGGTATGTAATTCTACTTATATCACAGTGTGAAAATTGACGAAATCGGATAACAACCACGCCTAACTGCTAATAGGTACAATTTTAAATTCCACTTGATTCGTTCAGTTTCAAGTACAGAAAGCAAGAAGCAATTAATATAACGGGATAAAAATGTGCATAAATAATATCTTTAGTGTATGCCACCTTATGACCACAAATTGTTTAAGTCCAATGAAAACTGTTCTAATCGCTAGGTACCGAATATTTAGACTCCGGTACCTATAGTTGACTTTTGATCAGAAATGTCGGTCAATATGTGATATATGTAACTGAAATTAAGGGCTAATCTTTCTCTTATAATGGTATGTCTGTATGTCAAAAATGGGTTGAATCGGGCCAATATGTGAGTGTATCTTTGCGCCTAAAATAAATAACCTATATAACTAATATCATGTTTTTCGAACATCATCTGTTAAAGTATTTCCCTGGCTTTGATTCTTGCAAGTTGCAAGAGTGTAACATGTTCGGTTGCTCCCAAACTTAGCCCTTCTTTACTTGTTTACTTTGTTTATGTAATTTTTAAAACATATGTATTTTGTTAAGTTCAGCCAATTGTCGACGAGATTTAGAATATTTTGAATAGTCAACAACTAAACCAGTTTTTTTTTAAGTTTGAAATAACGAGATTTTTAATTTTTTGATTTATTTAAATAAATTTAAAATCGTTTAATTAAAATGGGAGACACTAGATTCAGTATTGCCACTGTAATCTAGTCAAGTTACTTCAAAGTTCGCAATTAATCTTCTTAAAATTAACTTTCGCAAAGTTGAACCAAGAACAAAAGTTTTGTGTATTATTATGAAGCAAGTTGGTTATTATTTCGATATTATTTTCCAAAGCAGGATGGGGACCAGAGGACTCTTGGCGGAACCGAAGGATCACATCGGACAGCAGAAAATGTTGTAGCGTTATTAACGTAAACCAGATCTAAAGACTTACCAAACTTGTTTGAAATATCAAAAATAATCAATAGATTTCCATGATACACACGGTAATTTGAAATCTCACATAACAATCATGGAATCAGTATTATTAGCCATGGAGAAAACATTATTTATTAAAGAAGCATGCAGCATATATACAGATAAGGGCGATTCAGGCGATAAATAAAAAAAAGTTAAGTAAATATGGCCACCATTAACGTAAATTCGAACGCACTTAAATTCAATGAAGTTTGCATGAGGAAAATCAACTTCTTCAGATGCAATTGATGAATGACACCACTTCCTAACCTGCTTAGCACCTCCTATCATGCCGAATTTCTGCGCATTATAAATGACCTAAATGATTTGTGGTTAAATTTGAGTTGGACTTTAGAAAATAATATAATGGGTTGCAGTACTTCAGACGTCACTCATCGCCGCACATAATATGCGATAGCACTTACGGAAATTAGATCTGTGAACTAAAAGTAAATCTGCATTACAGTTCAATGTATATGCTCGATTATTTGAACAAATAACAATACCAAGATCCGGATTTTTTTTTTTTACTCTCATCCCATTCTCCTTTATGTCAATAACTCATTTAATAAAACACTGTTACAACATTTGACGTTCGTTATTGGCACTTCTGATATTTACAAGTAAGAATTGTCCGAAAACTTAACAGAAAACATAAGCTTATTAAAGATTATTTCCAGCCCCCTCTCGGAATGACCATATTATATCATTGTATTATACACTCAATACATACATATCTAAAGCAACTCTCACAATTGCCCACATTAATGATGTAAATGGGCTCCCAACAGAGCAGCTGAGAGAGCAGTTGACGCTTTTTTTCAAACGATTTGAACATTTCATACCATGCTTAAAGAGTATTAATTTCAGGGACATGGGGCAAAGCGTCCACGTTTTCTGATAGTCACTCAGATCCGTGATTTTTCTGGAACCCCATTGAAAGCATGAATTTGTATCTCTAAAAAACGAGTAAGTTAAAGGCGTGTCAGTTCAGAAGCAAATGAGTTGTATAGACAAGTAAGCCAACAAATCAGTTAATTGTACTTTTATTATGACCGCCGA
Source organism: Bactrocera neohumeralis (assembly GCF_024586455.1). Lineage (NCBI taxonomy): Eukaryota > Metazoa > Arthropoda > Insecta > Diptera > Tephritidae > Bactrocera > Bactrocera neohumeralis. The sequence goes on along the minus strand of NC_065923.1, from coordinate 56,860,738 downwards.
CTGTTTTAAAATATATATTATAAATGCTTCTGAAATAAAATATTACTAAATAAAGTATATTGTTGTTATGTTAATCAAAAGAGTATAAGAATGACGACGAGAAAAGCAAAAGTCAGGCGTAAAAAATAAATTGAAATTATTTGGGTGAAATTCATGTTTCAAGAAGCATATGTCATTAGAACGTGTATGAGGATTGAATAGTTTAGCGATCCTGTCTTTGACTGATTTTTCTACACGTGCATGGCCGGGCCTGCTTAGCATTTTCATCGTTCTCCGGGCAAATGCTGACACGGGTAGTTGAAGCTCTAATGGAATAGGAAGGATCAGTATTGCATGCAAAGGCTAAGGCCTCTTCCTTAGAGATCGAGACTCTCTGTTTTGCACTTGAATTTCGCGATGGTTCCATCTCAATATCTCTATCAGTTCCCATTCCCATTTCCGTTTCACTTTGTTTTTTGCTCGAGCTTGAATACCTGGATTCTTCATTATTTACGTGTGCATTATCATTCATATCGAGAGTTTGCGGCTGTTGTGGTTGTAGCGGCGGTGGTGGTGGTTTTCGTTTCTTTCTAATACAGCAGCAAACTACTTCGTCCACAGAGCCTGGTGCCGGTGGTTCTGCATTCAATTCAGGTTCGGGTTTCCAATTCTGGGCTTCGGCCAGAGTGCAAAGTTGCCGACGCAATTGCTCGAGAATGTAATGCTGTTTGTGTCGCACTTCACCCATACTTAGGGAATCCCTTTTTATTGGCGGCATTTCGTCTTTTTCTTCGTCGGGATTAAATGCCAGATGTTCGAGTTCGAGAAGCAGATCATGGCGTTCACTAGGTTCGGCTTGAACTATTTGTCGTATGCGGAATTGCAAACGCGCAAATTGTGTGGTTAGTGTTAGGAATGCGCGTTGGAGACATGTAAACTCGCACTCCAGTCGACGGATATACTCGAGGTGATTCACACTCTCCTGATTCGGATACCAAAGATATAGTAGCTCAAACGGCTTTAGTCCGAAGTTACAGCCTTCTACGTCAGCTTGTTGAGAATCGGTCGGACTGCTACCACCCGAATTTTTGCCATCTTTGTTTTTCATTACTCTAAATAAACAACGTTATTTTCCCCTTGTTTATCTACAACAAAGAAGCAGTTAAGATCTTCTAAGTTGCCGGTCAATAACGTGGCTTAGGGTTTTTTATTGCGAAAATTAGTTGGTTTTTATGTATCGGCCAAGTATGTATAGTAAACAAACGTTTTATCCAAAAAATGAAATTTTTTTAATTTTGAATTTTGATTGAGAATAAAATTTCTCATTTTGACATCTTTTCTTAATACGTGTTTCTACACACAGTTGAAATACTTCGCAATCGATGTTGTTGTATGAGTAATTGTAGGTGATTAATTTAAATAAAATTTTCATAACTGTTATAAATTGGAGGAATAAAGAAAAACTATGGAAGTGCACCGCGTAACTCTAGCCTAGTGAACTTCCCACAAACTGTCCACATGTCAGTATAAATACAAATTTTCCAGGTCCATTTTGACCCCATAGTATCCGTGTTTGAAATACCTGTGCGAGTCTCAGAATAGCCGACGTGTGTAAGAGGGATAATTCTTTAATTAAATAAATTTTTGACGGTCGCTGGGTCACTATTGATAGCTTCACAGCGCTCTCTGCTTTTGATGTTCGATTTCTTTTCCGAAAAGAATTAAATTACCAACTGATATGAAAACAAAACGATGATTTGATTCGGCTGCGATATTACTCTGTTTACGAAAATGTACTAAATGATAATAAATTTCTCTTGCAATAGTGGCATTGTTCGGGTCGCCTTCATAGTATGATCAATACGGTAGTTTCAATATTGAGGAGAATATCAAAACTATCCTTGTTTGGATTTTTGTAACAATTATATCCGTCCAATATCCGGAAAATCCCTCCTTATATTCTTTCGAACTGAATAGCAGTTTTCAGGCATCCTGTTTTGTACTAAATTATGGTCATGCTTCATAATAATTCCAAATGGTTAAGGGACCTCAATTATAGAGCTAAAATTCACAAAAGTTATTTTAAATTCTTTATTATATGTATACAAATAATTCAATGTTTCAATATTCTATTTTTGTTTCTTTTTGCGCTACTAAATAAAAATATTTACAGTTATATAATTCTGAACTATTGCGCAGTCTAGCTCCAATACACACAAGTTAAAATTAAAACTATATATAAGTATGTGTTTACAACTAACCCCGATTATCTGCCAATACACACTCAACTGGGTTGTTCTGCTGCTGTTTGCATAGTTTCGGATTTCAACACCCCAATACTCGTATTTTTCTTGAATAAAGTCAAAATATACAGCTGTAGCCTCCTTTGGAAAAGTACACTCAGCATTCGTGCGTTTGTATATATCAAATATTATAAGCAAAGCTCTATAAGCCCTTTGCGACTGTGACTTGAACTTCTCGTGTGATGTTTGTTACTTTCACCTTCAGTTTCTCCCCACTGGTCAGCTTTATTTCTACTCGAGTCCGAGTACTCCGAATTGGCTCCACTCGTGAATGCATTATAATCCGGCTCGGAGAAATGTGTAGTATCCGATTCTGTCGCAGAACTTCTTGTGCCTCCACGGTCGTTACGGGCAGCCTGTGCATCATCACCGAATTTCAGTACATATTTGGAACTCCGCTCATCAGCCAGGGTGGCTAGTTGTTGATGGAGGTGATCGAGTATGAAATGTTGTTTGCGGCGCACATCGCCCATATCTATAGAATCACGCTGTATGTGTGGCACCTCATCGTTTCCTCCATTTGTAGTATTGGATGCTAAATTTTCAAGATCAAGTAGCATAGCATCGCGTTCAAAGGGTTCAGCGTGGACTATTTGTCGTATGCGAAATTGCAATCGTGCGAATTGTGTGGTTAGAGTAAGCACAGCGCGTTGTAGAGATGTAAACTCGGATTCCATTCGACGCACATATTCCAGCTCTTTAATACTTACTTGTTTCGGATACCAGACATAAGTCTGATCATAGGGACTTTGTTCAGGGTTGCAACAGCACATGCCGTCGGGATTGTAGTCATTATTTGAGTTTCGCTTGCTACTTTCGGAGTCCTTCTCTTCATTGACCTTCATTGTTTTCGTAAAGTGATTTTGTAGTGAAAAGTGATTGAATCCAGATAATTGTAATCAAAAAAATGTTAATTTTTATTAAATTTTGAATTTTGACTGAAAAATAAAAATATAATTTGTTATTTATAAAAATGTTAGTTACCGAATGGTTGCGATGATAGTCAAGGCTATGAATGGTATTGACAGATGACAACTTGGGTTAAATGAGCGCTCCGGGCAAATAATGCTATACTATAAGTTAGCTGTTCTTCATTTATTTGTGATCGTTTTTAACATGTTGTTACAGATAAATTTTCGGCCAAAGTCAGCTATAGGTACCGGTGTTCACATAGTCGGCACTTAGGAGTTTGAACAGTTTTGTTTCGATTTGGACAATTGATGATCATTAGACGTTTCAAAAGTACACGTTATATTACCATAAATACTTCTTCATTTGTGTACTGGAAAGTGAAATAATCAAATGGAGTTTACTATTGTGCTATATGGGAAATATGCGTGGTTGTAGTCCGATTTCGCCCATTTTCGCACTGTAACATAAAAATCTCAGAATGTTACACACAGAATTTGGATTAAATCGGTCGTTTAGGTTTCGAAACATGTGATTTCACCTAAAAAAGGCGGTGTCATGCCTAATGTTCAATTTCAACTGCGGCTCTTATAAAGCCATAACGTACCGTCTCGGTACTAGTTTTTAGCGAATGTGGCTATTTTAGCTTTCATGGTTTAGGAGATATGTACATTAAACCTTTTAGATTGCGGGACCAAACCTATTTTTTTCAATATTTTTAGCCTACAGGTACCGCTGGCTATTGCGATCCCCAATTCCAAATTACAGGTTTCTATCTTAATTTATTGCTTGGTTAAGGTATCTTTTTGGTTTTCGATTACAAACGTTTTGTGAGCGTGGCAGTGATCCGATTACAGCGATATACGTTATTGGTAACTTCTACGTATTTGCTTTTGTCAAGCCGTAGAACATTAGTAGTTTTGTTTCTTTGTTGAGCTAGCCCATCCGGGGTTTTGTCGGTTTCTGGCGATTGCCAGAGTCTCAAACTTAGGAATATGTCTTTGTAAGAAAGTTATGTCTCTGAGTCTAGAAGTTTTAAAGAGTAGAGGATAACTGCTCCCAGAAATTTTAAAGGACCTTATATTCAATTATAGGGATAAGATATGAAATAGAAATTTAACCTCTCTCCTTGGTAGGCAAGGGAAAGCTAGGATTTTTAGTCGACTTATGTAAATATTACTTTTTATTGTACTTTTGTTCAAAATAATCTGATTGAACTGATTGTTCAAAATAATCTTCCATACAATATTTTAATTCACCGTATTTTGAGTAAGTCCGGCTTGTTGCATAATGCTACCAATAGTGATATCGTATTTGACAGCTCGTGACGGCGTGGTGTGTTCAGTAAGGTTTGCAATTTCAACATGATACGCTTCATTTTGGTACAACGCTTCGAAGTTGGCCAAACTTTCTACGCAAATTCAATTTGCCAAAAATTCATAAATTCGCGTTTATCGATGTCATTTTTTTAGTGAGGCTCATTTCTTGTTAATGGCTTCGTCGACGAATAAAATTGTCGCTATTGGGGAAAGTCAAATCCTTCTGTGGTTCAGGAAACGCAATTCCAATCGCGCAATTGACCGTTTGGTGCAGATTGTTGTATGGCGACATCATCGGGCCTTATATCCTTCGAAATGAGGTTTGAACAAGGACACTTTGCGTGCGTTAATTTCAAGAAATGACGCAGTAAAATGGTCGTCAAGATCATCTGATTTAACGGGTTGATACTGTTTTCTCTGGATCTGTGTTTACGAGAATCACCAGCAACGCTCAATGAGTTAGAAGACAACATTCAGCGCATAATAGTCGACCATTTGGCCGACATTTTGTTCAAATCGTCATTTTCTTCTTTATTGGCGTAGTCACGGCATACGCGGTTATAGCCAAGCGCCAATTGAAGATTCCAAGTGTAGTCAAGTCTTTCCCCAACTCGTCATTCACAACAAGACCCATTTGCTTTGCTTTTTTGTCCAACCTGGAGAAAGAAGAACTAACGGCGCTGTTGTTATGGCCAATGATGTCGATGTCTTCGGCGTACGCCAGATGCTCTTCTTCTTAATTTGCGTAGACACCGCTTACGCGATTATAGCCGAGTTAACAACCGCGCGCCAGTCGTTTCTTCTTTTCGCTACGTGGCGCCAATTGGAGATTCCAACTGAAGTCAGGTCCTTCTCCACTTGGTCCTTCCAACGGAGTTGAGGTCTTCCTCTTCCTCTGCTTCCCCCGGCGGGTCCTGCGTCGAATACTTTCAGAGCTGGAGAGTTTTCGTCCATTCGGACAACATGACCTAGCCAGCGTAGCCGCTGTCTTTTAATTCGCTGAACTATGTCGATGTCGTCGTATATCGAATGCGATATTCGCCGTGGCCAATGCGCAAAGGACCATAAATCTTTTGCAGAATTTTTTTCTCAAAAACTCGTAACGTCGACTCATCGGTTGCTGTTATCGCCCAAGCCTCTGCACCATATAGCAGGACGGGAATTATGAGTGATTTATAGAGTTTGGTTTTTGTTTGTCGAGAGAGGACTTTGCTTCTCAATTTCCTACTCAGTCCGAAGTAGCACCTGTTGGCCAGAGTTATCCTGCGTTGGATTTCCAGACTGACATTGTTGGTGGTGTTTACGCTGGTTCCAAGATAGACGAAATTGTCTACGACTTCAAAGTTATGACTGTCAACAGTGACGTGAGTGCCAAGTCGCGAGTGCGACGACTGTTTTTTTGATGACAGGAGATATTTCGTCTTGCCCTCGTTCACTGCCAGACCCATTTGTTTCGCTTCCTTGTCCAGTCTGGCGAAAGCAGAACGTACGGCGCGGGTGTTGAGGCCGATGATATCAATATCATCGGCAGACGCCAGCAGCTGTACACTCTTATAAAAGATGGTACCTTCTCTATTTAGTTCTGCAGCTCGAACTATTTTCTCCAGAAGCAGGTTGAAGAAGTCGCACGATAGGGAATCGCCTTGTCTGAAACCTCGTTTGGTATCGAACGGCTCGGAGAGGTCCTTCCCGATTCTGACGGAGCTTTTGATGTTGCTCAACGTCAGCTTACATAGCCGTATTAGTTTTGCGGGGATACCAAATTCAGACATCGCGGCATAAAGGCAGCTCCTTTTCGTGCTGTCGAAAGCAGCTTTGAAATCGACGAAGAGTGTGTGTCGATTCTCCTTTCACGGTTCTTTTCCAAGATTTGGCGCATGGTGAATATCTGGTCGGTTGTTGATTTGCCAGGTCTAAAGCCACACTGATAAGGTCCAATCAGTTTGTTGACGGTGGGCTTTAATATTTCACACAATACGCTCGATAGAACCTTATATGCGACGTTAAGGAGGCTTATGTCACGGTAGTTGGCGCAGATTGTGGGGTCTCCTTTTTTATGGATTGGGCAGAGCACACTTAAATTCAAATCGTTGGGCGCGCTTTCGTCCTACCATATTTTACAAAGAAGCTGATGCATGCTCCTTATCAGTTCTGCGCCATCGTGTTTGAATAGCTCGGCCGGCAATCCGTCGGCCTCTGCCGCTTTGTTGTTCTTCAGGCGGGCAATTGCTATTCGAACTTCTTCATGGTCGGGTAATGGAACGTCTGCACCATCGTCATCGATTGGGGAATCGGGTTCGCCTTTTCCTGGTGTTGTGCGTTCACTGCCATGCAGCAGGCTGGAGAAATGTTCCCTCCATAATCTAAGTATGCTCTGGGCATCGGCGACTAGATCACCTTTGGGGGTTCTACAAGAGTACGCTCCGGTCTTGAAACCTTCTGTAAGCCGCCGCATTTTGTCGTAGAAGTTTCGAGCATTACCCTTGTCGGCCAGCTTATCAAGCGCTCCGTACTCACGCATTTCGGCCTCTTTCTTCTTCTGTCTGCAAATGCCTCTCGCTTCCCTCTTCAACTCTCGGAATCTATCCCATTCCGCACGTGTTGTGGTCGATCGTAACGTTGCGAGGTAGGCAGTCTGTTTTCTCTCCGCTGCGACACGGTACTCCTCGTCGTACCAGCTGTTCTTTTGCACTTTCCGAAAACCAATGGTTTCGGTTGCAGCTGTACGTAAGGAGTTTGAAATGCCGTCCCACAGTTCCCTTATACCGAGTTGTTGACGAGTGCTCTCAAAGAGCAGGAGTGCAAGCCGAGTAGAAAATCGTTCGGCTGACTGTTGTGATTGCAGATGCTCTACACTCTTATTTAATATTGTACTTTCTCGATTAAGCTCTGAATCTCGAATTGGTTTCTCCAGCAGCAGGTTGAAAAAGTAACACGATAAGAATTCTCCTTATAAGAAACTTCTTTTGGTTCGAACAGCTCCCTTTCCCGATCCTGACGAAGTTTTTAGTGTTGTTGAACGTCAGCTTACCCAGCCTTATTAGCTTTGCGGGGATACTACGTTGAGACATAGCGGCATAAAGGCAGCTCTTTTTCGTGCTGTCAAAACCAGCTTTAAAATCGACGAAGTGGTGGTGTGTGTTGATTCTCTTTTCACGTGTCTTTTCCAAGATTTGGCGCATGGTGAACGGTATGTTGATTTTCCAGGCCTAAAGCCATACTGATAAGGTCCAATCAGTTTGTTGACGGGGGCTTTAATCTTTCATATAATACGCTCGATAGAACCTTATATGTGATGTTTAGGAGACTTATCCCACGGTAGTTGCCGCAGATTGTGGTGTCTCCATTTTTGTGGATTGTCAGTGCACATTTAAATTCCAATCGTTGCGCATGCTTTCGTCCGACCATATTTTACAAAGAAGCTGCTGCATGCTTCTTATTAGTTCTCCGTTGCTGTATTTGAATAGCTCGGCCGTTAGTCCATCGCCTCCGTCGCTTTGTTATTCTTCAGATGGGTAATTGCTATTCGAACTTCTTACATCGTCATCGATATGAAATCGGGTTCATCATCTCCTGGTGTTATGTTACCCCTGCTAGCCAGCTTGTCTAGCTCTTCGTACTCATGCATTTGGGCCTCTCTTTTTTTTTGTCTGAAAATGCGTCTATTGGCAGCGACGCCGCACTCCTCATCGTACCAGCTTTTCTTTTGCATTTTCCGAAAACCAATGGTCGTTTGCAGCTGTACGCAAGGAACTTGAAATGTCGTTTCACAGTTCAATTATACCGAGTTGGTGGCGAACGCTCTCAGAGGGCATTAGTGCAAGACGATTAGAAAATCGTTCACCTGCCTGTCGTGGTTGGAGCTTCTCGACGTCGAACCTTCCTTGTGTTTGTTGAAGTGCGTTTTTTATTACATAGAGGCAGGTGCGTACCTTTGCTGCAACAAGATAGTGGTCCGAGTCGATGTGAGGACATCGGAGCGTACGCACGTTTAAAACGGAGATGTGTCTTCCGTCTATCACAACAAAGATACCTTCTTTGCCAATGCTATGGTGTAAAGTCTCCAAGCACGATTTTGACATAGTGGAGGGGCAGCTCCCAGGTGCGCCCATAGATACGTTCCAAAAGCTCATAGATGGCATCGTTGGGGCGTGGACGCAAATCAGCGATGTGTAGAAGAACTTCGCTTTAATGCGGATTGTGGCTAGACGTTCATCTATCGGGGTGAACGCCAGGCGATGGCGTCTCTCTCCCACCACGAATCCCACACCGAATGTGCGGTACTTAATGGTGCCAATGTAGTAAATGCCACAAGGACCTACTCGCCTCAGTCCTTGTCCCGTTCATCGCACTTTTTGGACGACGGTGATGTGAGCCTTTATTTTTACGAAGACATCAACTAGCTGGGCAGCGGCAACTTCCAAATTAACGGGTCGGACATTCCAGGTGCAGGCTCTTAAAACGTAATCCTTAATATATTTGCACTGGTCGTCATCAAAAGGGGGTCTCTCAACCGATTTCTTTGTGATCCTATTATTTGTGGTGTTTTTGTACGTACCGGGTCCCAAACCCAGCATACAACTCTGGGGAGTGATGATTTGCCTTCTCACTCGCCTTTAACGGATGTTTTTTGGCTACCCAGAGAATATTTGGTCTAAGATCAGAACTCGTGAACTGTTTGGGCCTTATATAAAAGAATCGTTTCTGACCACTCTAAAGTGAATGGCGAGTTCCTTCCTTACTTACGTGAACTTCTACACATGGCTCCAAATATTGTTCGCATCAGAAAAATTTGTTAGTTTTATTTTTGGCCGTCAAAACCGCGCATCTCTTTTGGAATGGAATCCCCAAATTGCCAGAAAGATATAACTTTACATTTGGGTACGTCATATTTTAATAGCCGTGTAAGAGCGAAAAAAAAAAACAGTCTCAAAGAAATGAAAAATAAGGTCAGAGGAATACCTTAAAGACGTAGTTTGGAAGTAAAATTGTCAAAACAAACATCTGGCTACTCGGAGACATAAAAGTAGTCCATGGTTTCGCGTTTTCTTAAATATCCTGCAGCGCAGTTCACATTGTATTTTCACATACAGTGGTCTCGCAGACAAAAGGCAAATACAAACCAAGCATAAAGTACACACTAACATTCTCAAGCAATTTGTACAGTCATGTGCCCGCATGTGGCAAGGCAAAGCAGCATTTAGTAAATTTGTGTGGCATTCAAGGCGCCGGCCGGCATGTTAAGGTAGGTTCGTACAAAACGCTATGCCACAAGACTCTCTTGCCCCACAATTCAAATGCTTTGTTCAACAGTGGCATTCCTCCACACGCCAAAATATGTGCGGTTGTGCATTGCATTTGACATTTAAAACGTCAGTGCTCGCGTTATTGTCGGTCAATAAATGGAGCAGCACAAAACGTGATTGTCGTGTGCGACCTGCTATCAGTGGGAGCGCTGGAAGTTAAAGTGAGCATTGGAAATTATGGCAAAATGTTTTGGCTTAGAGTTTGAGCATAAAATGAATGGTAAGATAAGAATAAAAATGGGTGGAATAGAAACAGGAGATTAATATTTTTTCAAAGAGCATGCTGTAGATGTAAGAGAAATCCTGCTTACAGAATGTTTCGCGGTGCAGAGACTGTAAAAATGAATTAGTTTTGTATTTCTGGGCATAAAAACAATATATTTAAAACAAAAAAGATAATTGCTTCAAAATTCAGAGCTTTGTGTTTGCATTGGTACTAGCGCATTATAATGATATATGTATTCCTATTTAGATTGAAGATGAAATTTTCAGATTTTTAATAAGGAAAATACCATTTTATAGTACTCATTGAGGGAAACCAACTGTTATGGTACATATTCCATCTAGTAATGGCTTATCAATTTAATCAACTATTATTACTACTATTTATTGATGGTGGGAGTCGAAGAATCATAATTCCATGTTAATTCCTATACTGGCTAAAACTTTGAGGGTTGATTGCTGTGTTTTCGGGCGTTTTGGACGATTTTCAGATATTAATGTGCTTTACCCCATGTTAAGAAATATTTTGGATAACTATTACAAATGTCATACCAGAGAAATCATGTCTCTTGTACTATCCGTACAGGGTCCGTAACGACTTTCTGCTAAGAGACTTTAAGACGTTACTTATCCTTAGCCATTTATTAATGAATTTTCCTATAAATCTAAGCTCATTCCATTATAATTAAATCATTTGCTAAAAAACCCTAGATGTGATTACAGTTGGAAGAAATATAATAGAGGGATAATCGAAGCATTAGGTGAATCCATCGCACAGTTCAGTTAACAGGCAAAAGTAAATGCATAAGCTTTTAAAATATTTTACAATTTAAATAAATCAGAAATGTAACGGTTTTCATAAAAAAAAACAAACACTATACACTCTTTAGTGCACTAATGAGTAAAAGCTTGCTTTCCAAAGCTTTTAAAGCCGACGCTCTGAGACTGTGGTTGGGAGAGAGTAATTTTTCGCTCTCAGATTATTTGCTCTACGCCTGGAGAGGATGAAATTGTTTCATTCCTTTCGCTGTAGTATTGCCATAATCGGTTGCCATATAAAGTTCTACCGAAAACGAAAACCACAGATGCAATTACGTTGTTTTGCTTCGAGAGCAGCTGATTTGCACACATACGAGTACGTACATATAAACAAGTCAGTAAGGCAAATTTCTTTACAATTACATTGAAGCGCTAGTGTCTCTGGAATTTAATTGTGTTCCTGTTTGGATGTATGTGTTTGGATATTTGGACCGATATACCTTATAGGACCTTACGAGCCAGGGAATACTTTAATGTTTGCCTAGATCTAGGCGTAAATCAGTGTCGTGAATTTCACTGGCTGTGCGGTGTTAAAACTTGCATTTGTATTTCCGTTCTATTTTCACTGTCTCAGCTCCTGCATTCCCAGAGGTTTACTAATCGTTTCACTTCACTACACAGTCGGGTCACTTTGGGTTGGTGCTTCAATCTCAGCCTGTCCTATTTGCTTAAGCATCGTACGAGTCCCCGAGCGCGGACTGAATGAAATGCAACAAACACCGCGTTACAGGAACCCAACTACAGCTACCGCTTCTCCACCTCTGCAAAGAGTGTTTTGGCTGTCTAACGGTAACGGAACGTCGCACTACAACAACAACTCTGCAATGCGTAGTAGTCGGGCCGTACGCGATGCGTTTTGCAACAGTGAACAAATAGTAGAAATGTTTGGCAAAAGCTCAATGTATCGGTCCACATACGACTCGTTGTCGGCACGAGCTACTGACTTTGTTGGTAGGCGGCTGGGCGGCAATGCAATTTTCGCACCGACGACGAAGCGCAGCAGTAACAGCGGCATCAGGCACTAATATTACTGATGCTTGGCGGTGTCCCGACTAGTTTTGTGCAGTTTCAGTTTCTGTTTCAGTTGCGAATAAACGACTCGAGCGTTCAGGTGTGTCGAGAAACGCAGCGCTAGCGTTCGCCTTTCGTTGCTTTCGGTTCAACCAAAACTAACAAAAAGTTGTTGTGCAAATTTCCAAATCGGTGGCTGCTAGCACCGTTGCGACGTCTAGTGCTAAGCGGCTAACTAATGTGCGATCTTTAAATTACATTTGGTTAATACTACATATTCGGGCGCGCCAAACACAATCGAACTTTCGTGCAAATCCAAACGTAGTGAAAGTAGTGAGCGGTCAAGTCAAAGCGGCGCTCGGAAAGTGCACGCATTCTCTGCCGTTTGATTAAAAGCTTTATGAAATTTGTAAAATAAAATATTGTACTGCATTGGCGAAGTGGCGAAAAGGTGCGATTGCATTGCCAACCGAGCGCTCAGGTTTTAGCTTTGCATATAGTAATGTAAATTTTGCGTGAAAATATTTATGCAAATGAAATTTTGGTTTATGCGAAGCGTAAAGTGTGCCTGAGTTTCACAGTCATTGAGTGTTCAGGTGATTATGTTTCACATGAGGTTGATTGTTTACGTTTTCCTGAACGCCTAGCATGTTGGCATTATCAGTGAACTTATTGTAGAAATATTTGTAGGTTTTCGTATCGATGCCAAGAGGACCTGAGGAACGCAGGATAAAAAGGAGGGAAGAGTAATGAATGCGAAATCTAGGAAAAATTTCATTATTTCATCATTTTGTATCACTTAAAGTTCATCACTATGAGTTTCATAACTGAAGAGCGAGCTCTCAGCGAGGAACTACACTTTTAGCAAGTGAAGTTTTTCTGCTTTAAGATTATGTATCTGAAATCACATTAAAAATATAATATCGGTGCGTAATATTATAAAAAATTTGTTTGATAAATTCAGTGAACAAGGAGTATTCAAAGTATTTATTTTCATGCCTCAAACTATACACCAATGACGGAGTGAATAGACCGAGACGTGAACTTACAATTAATGCAACTAGCGCCACAGATATTTTTAATTTTCAAATTAATTAAACTTTCATAATTTTAAGTTTTAATAAAAGAAATGCATTAAAAAAACTAATGATACTTAATATTAATTTGTAAAAAGCTTTTGGGTAATTACTTTATTTTAACACACTTTTTGAAGACCCACCTGCTTGTTTGTGTTTTCCTACTTCGAAAAATATTAAAATTTAATATGGTGCGCATAAAAGTATGTAACAGCTGCTGTCCATAATTTTAGAGGTGCTTAGTTTTCGAAGCAGTTCCTGCACTTTTTAGTCAGAAAAGTTAAAACTCGAGTAAAGATGTCGCAGCTACTTTGAAAAATAATAATAAAGAACAGCCCAGGTAGATTTCTTAAAGTCGTGGTGTTTCTTGAATATAATTGCATACTTTAAGACTTTTTGTTTAGTTTCCTCTTTTTCATAAAATGAAAGTTTTTCAATTACTTAACATACATATTTTTTTCCTTTAAAAGTCTGGCAATTTGTATGCAGAAATCTTTAACCGATCAATGGATTTAGGCAACACTTGATACAAACCCAAGTTACTAGAAAAAAGTTTTTATATAGAGCAATTGATGTTGAAGGTTTTTTTCATTTCTGTAGTTATAGCTGAAGCGATTTAACACATCTATAAGTTGATGTTTTTGGAGTTAGTCAAACTTTGTACATCTTTATAAAGTTGTATTACAATTATATAAAGTATGTAGTTCTTAGGTGCGCTAATAGTGAGACAATTCGTTGGCAATTCAAATTTATTTTTATATTGTACTTTCTGGAAAATAATAATTATGTCACTTGAAATATTTTAGATTAAAAAATTTTCTGTATATATAAAGTATTAATTAGACGAAGAGGTAAATCTATTTAATAACAAAACTCTATGTAATAGCGGAGAGGACTATCTAATTCTTTCTCGAACTAACGCTAATATAAACGAGATCATATCAGAATTTGTTGTTGGAGCAAGTTTTACGTTTGGATTTTAAGTTCTTAAATACGTTTTTTAATGTCTGTTATAAACAATTTAAGGGAACAATTAAGACGATACGTAGAAATTATAGATATTCGGAACATACATTAATTTTAATGATTGTTTTTTACTTAAAAGAGTTTTTACTGAAACGCAATCTTAACAAGCGTGATAAAAAATATTGGGATATGTTGGTGATATTCTGTCGCCGACAGACGTAGGAGTTTCTCACAGTGTAGTCGAAAAGCAAGCTTTAATTATAAGAGTAATATAAACTTAACTACTGTGACTGTGTGACTAAAATGAAGAATTTATAAACTGCACATGCATAAATATCAACAAATCTGCGAAATTTCTAAGTGTATTTTTTAATGTGTTGGAGTGAGCGTTGGTGTTATTGCAGGTATAAATTCCGAATGAAATATGAAGGTAAGTGTCATAAAATATTTAAAATTTATTATTTTATATTTAGTTAAACAACTAATTGAGAATAAATCATAAATAATAATTATAAAAAATAATGTATTTCAAAAATATATAATATATATAATATATAATAAAAATAAATCAATTTTTGATATTCGCGTATTTTCAGTTTTGAAATTTTTTTCAAATATGATAAACTGTATGTCTCGGCAAACTTTATACCTTCTAATTAAGCTTAAAACCAACTGGTCCGACCGTTGTTGACATGCTCCTCCATTTAATATTAGCACTTTCTTTGGAGTATTTGCGATGTACTTGAATGTCCTTCCAGATTAGTCCTTTATGTAAATTTTTGTAATATTTAGAAGTTTTTGCTATTCGGCGGTGAGACAAAGTCAACAAATTTTCACAAGCGCTGCATCCCTTTGTTTCATTTAGATGACATTGCTTTGGAAAATGTTTCAAATTAATTTAAAAAATGTTTGCTAATATTAAATGTGGCTTTCTTTTCATATTCATATACTCGTATCTCTGCTTCACAGCATTCGCAAATTACTTTTTTGGTTAAGGGTACAAGTATGTCTAGTTACTTTTGTATTAAAACTTGATAAAACTTGTCTAATACTATAACGAAAATTGAAAAAAAAACGAGTACTTGCAATGTGTCTTATTTGTAGTAAACTGGTGTGGTTAAGGCGCTTATGACCTTGTAAGTACGATTAACGGCAGTTTCAACAGAAAGAAAGAGCTGTGGCCGGAAAATAATTGCTAGCAAATGTTAACTAGTCAAACGACTTTTCAAATAATCAATTTATAGCAATTTAGTTTATAATTTAATTGTTTTATACTATTTTCTCATCTTCATTGAAAAAGAAAAAAAATATTGTTAGCCTTTCATGACCAATTTTGCCATGGTATATATAATACATTGGTGGGAATTACTTTGAACGCGAATAATTTTATAAAAGATATTTTGCGTTTTATTTGCAATTTATATGTAGTCTCGTTTATGGTGAAAGCTTGCATCAGTGTTTTCTATTGTAAGCTATTGTAAGCTTTGATATATCGTTCATTGAGTAGCCAAAAAATATAATTTCGTGAAAACAGTGTCGACAAAGAAGTGTTCAAAACATTGTAGAACCAAGTGACTAATATAAATAATAAATACAAAATTAGAAATAATAAACAAGTAAAGAGTTTTTTATAATGAATACGTAAAGTTGCGTCCTGTATCTAGCAAAGGCCAAGGTATCTAACCAGGCTACCAAGGACTTTCAAGTTTTTACCAATTAATATTTACTTCATAACTAACACGCATCAGTCCTCAAATATTTCTTAACTGCTGTCGGGCATGAGAGGGTTAAAAAATCGTTACGCTCATAAACATACGGAGCACTTAAGCTTAATTATAACGTGTAAGAACCGTTATTCCACTAGCAAATTTTAGTAATTTAAACTATTTCACAATGTATGTATATCGATTAATTAAATTCTTTGGGTGGAATAAATTTGACTAGGATAAGATATTAACTTTTTAATGAAATTTAAAAAACTAGAATCACATGTTAAAGACGAAATGTAAATAGAATAGTATGCCAAGCCATAAACTAAATATAAACTTTTTAATACAAATTTACAAATAAATTTAAAATAGCACTTGGAAAAAGTTAACACACTCGGCTTTGTAATATTAGACCGACTGCTGTTTATTCGATTTTTGTTATATTTTTCACATTTCCATTATCTTTATTTACACAACTCCCTGCCGCCCGAACAAGCGAATTCAATGTCAGCCGGTGATAAAAGAAACTTTTCACCATAGGAAAAGAATAACAAGATGTAATACAATGCGGAGGAAACACGCACACACACAAGCACACGCAAAATCAACGACCCATTTAAGTTTTAATATCAACTTTCTAATGATTTTTTTCATTTTCTGCTTTTGTGCAAGTAGATGTTGTCCCCTCCACCCCATGCGGCTATGAGGCAGAAGTATTTGTGATTTATTTTTATTTTCCGAAATCAAAGATCAATAGTATCGTCGGTTGCGGGGCATCCAGCAGCGCAAACGTGTCGAAAATAGCGCAAATGTAAACGCGGCGAACTTGCTCAGCGGGCCACGTCGACACTCTGGGGCATTTGCTTTGTGCCTCCATTTCGACACCTTTGTTTTCGGTTCGGATAGGTCGGGGTTGAAACCTTTTAATTTTCTTTTCACTTCGCTTTGTGGCGCAGGTTGGGATTCATAATATTTTTGCAACTTTTTTCAAAATTTCAGTTTTAGCTTGTGTTTTGTTTTTTTGCTGTTATATTTGTATGTTTATCAATACGTCATACTTAGTAGGAGAACAATGTTTGTGTTTAATAAAATGTTGTAATAAACCCGAAGTTTTCATGGCTATTAAACAAATGGATGAGTGTAAGTGGAACACCATTTCAACAAAACACAAAACAAAGTCATAACATGATTACTTTTAATATCATTATTAATGGTTCAATCTAATACTGGATAATTTGCACAGCAAAAAAAAATATTATTCAAATTATAAATGTGCGTTTGTGGCCCTGAGAGAATCTGACTTAACGACAACTAACTTTTAATTTGTAGTGGATATAAACCTACAATTGACCCAGGCTAGGATTTGTCGTCTGTAGATACTCGTTTACCACCTAGCCTAGCTGCAGAAATAATTTCTACTATTCGATTAGAGCCCAGGTCAACAGTATTTTATAGAGTTTTAAATAAAAATTTAGGTGGCTTAGTTTCATTAATCGGCAATTGACAAACTTTCGTTCGTAGAGCAGGTATTATGCTGCAATTCTCTTGGTACATCATCTACCCATTTCTCGTACTTTCATGTCTTCCGCAAGTAAGTATTTTGTGATCGTTACATTTTGTTGATTTTATTAACATTTTGTTTTTCTTTTCCTCAGTTTTTACATTTTCTTAACCTGAATGTGACTCCTGAAATCGAGTCTCTTGTTGAAATTCTCTTTCTCGTAAGACGTATACAAAAGTATACAACACATTTTTTACAAATAATACATTAATAACATATAATTCAAATATTTCAAGAATATGCTGCTACTTTATGAGAATGACTCTGTGTCGGCGAGGTTCCACTAAACCATATACCAATATACTTGTTGGTATAATAATACTATATAAGATTACTTTATACATCAATTAATATACAGTTAGAATATTTTTCTGTCATTTCATTTGAAATACTTTCCCGTTACAAATTTCTATTGTCGCTTAATATTTTTTTTTTATGTTAACTACATTTTATTTGCAATCTATTTCAGTAAATAATAAGCAAATTTGATAACAAAACCATAATTTGACTTATATTTTTGGTCTCCCATGAGATCAAAAATAATATACAATATAACAATATGTTCTAAATACAAATGTTTATATAAAAATTTAATTATACATTTAATTTCGTAGTAACATATATAATTCAACATTTACTTAATTCCTAAATGGGAGATCTAGAACATGATGTCTTTTAATTCTAATAGTTTCATTACTATCATCTAATAACATGACTGCCAAAGGATTGTCATAATAACTTATCCTGTGAAAATATGCTGGACTAAATCTTTTAATTTCATCTTTAACAAAAGGTATATTCAGATCTGAATGAATGGCTTTATTTGTTATGAACCAAGGCGCGTTTGTAATTAATCTTAGAGTTTTCGATTGGTATCTTTGTAGAATTTCAATATTTGAATTACAAGCAGTGCCCCAAAGTTGCACACCGTATGTCCATATAGGTTTTAATATAGATTTATATAATAGTAATTTATTTTCAAGATATAACTGCGATGTATGCCCAAGTAGCCAATAAAGTTGTTTGGTTTTTATTTTTAATTGTTTATTTTTGGCTTGAATGTGCTGTCTCCAAGTTAATCGTTAGTCCAAGTGCATGCCGAGGTATTTAACGCAATCACTTTTAGGAATAGTATTACCATTTAAAAGCAAAGGAGGGCAGTCGCTTCGCCTTAATGTAAATAAAACGTGTACGGATTTACTCACGTTTGCTTTAATTTTCCAGCAATCTAACCAAGTCTGAATCTTGTTCAATTCTCTTTGCACTAAATTAGTTGCTTCAATTGGCGACAGGCTTGACGACAATAGAGCAGTGTCATCAGCATAAGTAGCAATTAATACATTTTCAGTTTCTGGAATGTCAGATGTAAAGATGGTGTATAGTACAGGGCCAAGAACGCTTCCCTGTGGAACTCCTGCATTAATGCATTTTATGTCAGACGTATCGTCATTTATCTTTACATAAAACGACCTGCTTGTTAAATAGGACCTGAGAATTAGATATACTTGAGAGGAGAATACTTTTTTTAATTTGTATAGTAGACCATGATGCCAAACTTTATCAAATGCTTGTTGTATGTCTAAAAACGCAGCTGAACAATATTCTTTACGTTCTAAAGCATCAATAATGTGATTAATTACACGATGGCATTGTTCGGGAGTACCATGATATCGACGAAACCCAAATTGGTGTTCAGGTATCACCTTATTCTCTTTTAGTACTGGCAATAATCTGCGCAAATATTTTTCAAATATTTTGGAGAATAAAGACAACAAACTGATTGGTCTGTATGAAGTGATTTCGTTCTCAGATTTAGCTGGTTTAGGCACCATCACAATTTCAGCACATTTCCACTGGGTAGGGAAACGGTTAAGTCTTAAAATAGAATTAAATATAAGTGTTAGCAACATAATTCCTTTTTTAGGTAAGCATTTAGCTACTTTGGCATCAATTTTGTCATATCCTGGGGCTTTCTTGTTGGACAATTTCTCTATTTCAGTACGTATTTCAGCGGGTGTAATATGCTTCAGTGGTAAAGACATTTGACATGCTATGTCAAGGAATTCCAATATTTCAGCATCATTGTTCCTGCCACTGTCAAAAGGAGAGAAAGTTGTTTCAAGGTATTTACTAAATGCATTTGCTTTACTTTTATCTGTTCCACACCAAACGTTGTTACTGTCTTTGATAGGTACATTTCTTTTTTTAGGCCGTTTTATGTATTTTGTAGCATTCCGTATCCTATGGTCTTCATTATTTCTATAATTTAAACTCGCAATATATTCGGATATCGATTTATTTTTGAAATCAGCTAATTCTTCTTTCAGCTCCTTTGTGGCTTTGTTTAGAATAATTTTGTCAGTTGGATTTCTGCTGGTTTGCCATTTTTTTCGTAAACGTCTTTTATTCTGTATTAATGCTCTAATTTCTGTAGACACATGAAATGAGTTGTGAGGCGAGAATTCATTCCTCTTTTGGGGAGTAGATGCAAAAGCAGCTTCATGAATTAAGTTTGTAAAACCTTCAACTGTAACATCCAGTTCAGCTGAAGTTTTAATAGAGGTGTTCTTCTGAGCTAACCGCATCTAAAAGCTGAGTTGGGATACCTTTATATACAGCAAAATCTAAGAGGTCAGGAATCAGGTTGGCTCACCGCTTGACAGAGTTTTTAAATTATTCTTTATAATGCATTTGTAAAGCTCTCTACCCTTTGGGTTTAGAATACGTGAGCCCCACCAGGGATGCTTAGCATTGCAATCTCCTCCTACAAAAAATCTTGGACCGAGACCACTAAAGAAGCTTTCGTACTCAGAAGCTGATATATTGTGTCTTGGTGGTGAGCACAAAGCATAAATATACATATACATCATTATTGTTGGTTTTAACTTTTATTCCAGCAGCTTGTATTGAAAGTGTCTGAATTGGTTCAAGAGCAACATAATTGATAGAAGTTTTAATTAAAACAGCACAACCAGCATGAGTCCTGTTACTGGGATGATTTGAAGTGACTATATCATAATTTTTAATTCGTAAAAACGTTTTATTTGTGAAATGTGTTTCTGACACTAGCATAATGTCAATATAATTCTCATTTAAAAATATTTCAATTTCTTGAGCGTGACGGGATAAGCCATTGGCATTCCATATTGCTAATCATAACTTATTAATAAGTAGAGACATCATGTTAAGTAGAGTGTTTGTTAATTCTATTTGTTTTGTAGTTTGATAATTTTTCTCATTTTTGGCAATCGGTGTGTGGCTTGTGGCGCTGTCTTAATGGAATCCCATATTGTCTAAGGCTTTATCATCCAATTCGGGCCAAAAATATTCGGTTATCATTGAGCGGTAACGATTCCCATTCACAGTAAAGTGGCGGTCTTGATCATCACGGAAGAAGTACGTCCAAATGACACCGCCGGCCCACAAACAGCACCAAACTGTATTTTTTTCGGGATGAAATACTGATTTATAAATTACGTTTGGATTGCTGCCAGACCAATAACGCACATTTTGCTTTTTGAAGAAGTTTTCAGCCAAAACAAACGAGTTTCGAGAACGATATGAGAGATTGTTTTTATTTGGGTCTTCCTCAATTGATGTGGCTTGTGGCAGCTGTCTTCTGGACACTACGGGATATTGTTATTTATCATCACTGGCACAAAAATATTTGTTATCATTGCGATTCCCATTCACAGTAAAGTGGCGGTCTTGATCATCACGGAAGAAGTACGTCCAAATGACACCGCCGGCCCACAAACAGCACCAAACCGTATTTTTTTCGGGATGAAATACTGACTTATAAATAACGTTTGGATTGCTGCCAGACCAATAACGCACATTTTGCTTATTGACGAAGCCATTCAGCCAGAAACGAGCCTCGAGAACGACGTATGAGAGATTGATTTGGGTCTTTCCATCAATTCATGAAATGGCAAATATTACTAAACAGAATTTATTTGTCACTGGCAAAGAACAATTTGTACTGTGGAAAAAAGTCTGTCGTTTAAAGTCCCTATTGAAAACCTCTATTAAAGGGTTCATTTCTAGATTCCCTACTTTTTTTTAAGAAACACAGAAACTTCAAAATTAATTGGGAAATTTATTATCATACGAGAGAACATTGTTTGGTTTTATTTTTGAAGATTATCTCTTTTAAATGTTGGTCGCGCCTTCGCCCCAGTTGACTCGTTCGAACATTTCGACTGGTGACTGTCGAATGCCATGCATGACGTTTTGCTCTAAGGTCTGAATCGGTGCAATATTATCTGCATAGACCTCAAACTTTACATTTTCCCACATAAAAATTCTTACGGTGTGATATAACAACATCCATGCGGCCAATCGACTGAACCCTGCTCACCTAAGGGTTCTCTCAATAAATCCATTGATTGAAGCGATGTGCAGGAAGTGGCGCCGTCTTGTATAAACCAAATGTCGCCTAGATCACGAGCTTAAATTTAAGGTATCAAATAGTCGTTTATCATGACGCGATAATAGTCGCCATTGACGGCATCATTTTTGAAGAAATATGAACCGATGATTCCACAAGCGCACAAACCTCACCAAACCGTTTTTTTTTCTGAATGAAAAGGCAGCTCTTGAATCTTTTCAGGTTGCTATTCGTCCCAAAAATGATATGGGCCTCATTGCTGAATTAAGTCAGTTCTTCTTGAAACTTCCAAGAGCTCATAGAGCGAAGCGATGTCGCTTGTGAAGGTTGAGCGGCTTTAGTTCTTGAACAAGCTGTATTTTGTACGCTTTCAATTCTCTCGACGTAAAATGCGCCAAGTTGTTCCTTACGTCAGTCCGAATCGCTGTGAACGGGCCGAATCGACCTTACTCCTTGTACACTTTCAGCTACGGCTGCTATATTTTTTTCACTGCGTGCTGGACGTCGACTATTCGGTCGATTATTATCTAATAATGAATGCTGGGTCTCAAAGTGGTTGATGGTGTTGCGAATAGTACATTCAGTAGGTCGATTATATTGACTATAAGTTGGGCGATGGCAAGCAATTAATAAAGCGATAGGTATGCCAATAAGTGATAATAATCGAAATATTTGTTTGTTGGATCCCGTCAGATTTACTTTTAATATTATTAATTATTTTCTAAGATTTCGAGCTTCTTATTTCATTTCGCTCTACTCAAATCTGTGAAGAATGTGAAGGTTTCGACTTATTGCCGCAATGTGCAGAATGTAGGAAGGTTCTTTCAGTAATTTCTTTATCGTTAAGTTTTATAAAATATGTTTATTTCGAAATTGAATGAAGTTGAATATTTGAAGTTTTTCGAAATGCAAAATATGTAGCAGAAGAAGTGGCTTTAAATGCTATACTCCAGAAAATCTTCTGGAAAAAACATATTTCAACAATAATCATGTGTGTGTGCAAATATAAAGAAAAAACGTGAGAGATTTCTACACAAATTGGAAAAGTGCAAAAGTGGAAAAGAATGCAATGCACTTAAATTGAATAGGAAAATGGCTTAAAGCTATTTCACTCCGTAACGGTGAACAACACACATGCAAAAGCCGAGCCGATAAATTTGCAAGCGCACGCTCATTCTTTTCCTCAAATATTCATACAAACATATGTACTTATTCGAACGTGCGGCACAGCGTAAGACTCCTATGGACTTATTTACCGTTTACATTTCTTTACAGTCAGTTATTTATATTTGCACGAACACTTGGCGAAATTGATGTAGTCACAGCTTGAAACTTTATGTGATATATTTATGTAAGAAATTAAAATTAAATGGAAATTATATAGTAGTTTTTTATATTTGCTAATTATTTACTAAAAATTATCTAATTCCAAATGAAGCGTAAGATTTGATACTTTACACCTTCTGACGAAAATACTCTTATGTCGAAACCGCCGATAGTGTATCACTCCAGCATATCGGAATCAAGTCCTTGTATGTCAAAGTTTCTTATTTGTTGAAATATCTTCCCAAATTTAGGCTCGAAATATTGCCCAAATCACTAGAGAAAATAACTTCCATTCAAACTGATCAAAACTAAGTTTTTACATGAAATCTTTTGTAATTTTGAATGGTATTATAGCTTCGGTGCAAACGAAGCTACCGTTTTTTCTTGTTGGAATCTAAGTTTTAGAATTTTTTTTAGAAATTATACTATCCATCATATGCTAATTATAGAGAGATACGCTTATTTTGGTTTATAAAATAATACACAAAACTTATCAACTTGAAATATAAAACTGGTATACGTGCATGCTAATTATTTTACTTCAAATCTGCCAAAAAATAATTGTTATTTTTAACAATATTACGAGGTGTCAATAAGAAAGAAAAGTCATTCATACCCAGTAGAGTAGTTAATATGAATAGTGAGAGTATACTTTTTTTGGATATGTCAAAAAACTTTTATCAATTTTATGGAATACTAATTTTTGGGGCAAAACATAATTTGTAAATATATGTATATAATTAAAAAAAATAATATTACTTTGCTTTCATTGATATAATTTTATCTGCATTTAGTTTCGTAGACTAATTAATTTATGAATATACAAGATGCGTTCCAAAGTAAACAGGACTTAAAAAAAACAGAAAAAATGGTTTTTCGGCAAAATCAATTTATTTTATATAAAATAGTCTCCTTCTGTTTCAATGCAGCTTTTTGCACGGTCCAAAAGCATGTCGAACGAGTGTTTCAACTCGTTGGCCAGTATGGCGGTGCAAGCCTGTTGAATGGTCCCTACGTCTGCATAACGCTTTCCTTTCGTGGGCAAATGCATTTTTCCGAAAAGAACGAAGTCGCACGGTGTCATATCAGGTGAATACGGGTAATGGTTAATGGTTAAAATGTGGTTTTTGGTCAAATAATCGACCTTCGAATGTAGGATTCTGAGCAGTTTTTGGTCGTCAGTCAATTTATGCGGAACAAACCGTGCACACACCTTTCGTAAGCCCAAATGTTCGGTCAAAATGCGATAAATCGATGTTTTGGAGACATTCAATTCTATTTCCATGAATTTCAAGTACAGTTTCGATGGAATTTCCGGTGATCACGGATTTTGATTGGCCCACATGTTGATAGTCATTTATGTCCTCACGACCACTTTGAAAATGTTGAAATCACTCGTGCACTCTGCTACGGGATAGGCAATCATCGCCATAAACTTTTTTCATCAATTGAAACGTTTCGGTAAAAGTTTTACCAATTTGAAAACAAAATTTAATGTTGGCTCTTTGTTCGAAGCTCACACCGATAACACACACATACTGACACTTAGAACGCAATAACTTCACTTCTAATCTATGAAATGTCATGAAATTCTCACTGGAAAGTCGATAAAGATAGCAGATTCTAACGCACCAGTGGACATTTACATATATGGCTCCACCAGGGGCGCTAGATTCAAAAAGTCCTGTTTACTTTGGGAAGCTCCTTGTATATCTCAGATAGGCT